>NC_134400.1:16184110-16282222 GCF_050003625.1 Haematobia irritans
ATAAAAAATAAAGATAAGCCTTTGTCGGATAAAGAGATTTGGTTTAAATTAATTGAGACTTTTTGGCCTAGATCTTTAACTTGTTGATCGTGAAGGCTTCTTTCTCAATCACAGAGCATAGAAATCACATGAAATAGTCTATATCGGTCTAAGAATAGATATAGTAAGGCGATTGTGATCGATCATTTTTAGTCCTATTTGGTACGCAATTCTTGGTGTAGTGGGTACATAAAATTTGTTGCGACCGAACTTTCTGCTCTATGCATTTGTTTTCCTTCCTTGCTCTTCCTTCTTTTTCATCATCTCCCCCTCTTCTATATTTCAAACATGAGGGGGGAGGACTGGTGGTGGAAAACAAGCCACATCAAATAAAGCGATAAAAATATAAATAAGCAAAATAATTCCATGGCTGAAGTTTCACCTTCGCTGCCATTTCTACCTCGCCCCACCCCACCCCACCCCACACAACACACTACGCTGAATATAATATAATATGCCAACGGGGAAATGGTAGTACGACTACGTGTTTTCTTGTCACATTTGCCTCAAAGAAATCGATTCGTATTGCATGACATGTCAAAATGTTACCGTCGTTGTCACTTCAGCACTGAACTGAACTCACGTACTAGCGAAAATTACAATTCGCACTTTAATCTGGATGTGGTGGAATCAACATCAGCCTGATATCGATAAAAGCGGATAAAGGCCATTGCGAATATTTTTATGAGCCATATACCCACACAATGATAACTGCACATTTTGTTCGAAAATTTTATTCGAAATGTGCAAAGCTCCAGGCTGATATTTTGATATTGATATGCCATAGGCTATGACCATTTGTTGGCCTCAATGCAAACATATGTGCCTGGAGCATTGAGGGAATCAAAAAATCACTTCTGCCACTTTTGTTATTGGAAAATAATGTCGGTATTGAATGTTTGAGAAAAATCAAAGTCAATTAATTGAAATATCGAGTGATGTGTTTTATATGCAAATAAATTTTGACAAATTTTTCTATAAAAATAAAATTTTGACAAAATTTTCTAACGAAATAAAATTTTAACAAAAATTTTTATCAAAATAAAATTTTGAAAAAAATTTCTATAACCCTTTCCGACCTATAGCCGATCCACGTGATAGATTTTCCTAAATTTTTGAATTCTGTTATTTATGTGTACATAGAACATTTTAAATTAATAAGTTTGTTCAGTTTGATCCTGTATCCTGTTTTTTCAGGATACGCACAATTGTTGCCGTCCGGTAAATTCCGGTAAAAGTCCGGACGTAAAAATATCAAAAAACACTAAATAATCACGAAGTTACTGTTTGCATACAATATTTAATATGTTTTCTTATTGAAAACAGTTGTTTGATGAAATATTCCACAACTTAAATAATTTTAATTTATTTGCAAACTTACATCTTCCACTAATTTTTACAAATGCGCAAAGTACACTGCTGAAACTACAAAATTAATATAAAAAACAAATATTTATAACGGTTTTTCACATTCTTAGACAAAGAGAGAGCATATACAATTATTTTTTTGCCGCTCTTATCGCAGTACGTCATATATTAAAGAAATTATAGAGACTTAAACTTACCCGCACAATTGTGCGTACACGGTCGGAAAGGGATAAATATAATTTTGACAATATTTTCTATCTAAATAAAATTTTAATAAAAGGTTTCTAAAGAAAAAAAACATTTTGAGAAAATTTTCTATAGATATAGAATTTTGAGAAACTTTTCTATAGAAATAAAATGTTGACAAAATTGCCATGAAAATAAAATTTTCAGAAAATTTTTTATAGATAAAAAAATTTGCATAGTAAAAACATATGGAAAAAACTTTCTACAGAAATAAAATTTTGACAACATTTTGAAAAAATTGTCTATGTGTTTTATTCGATCTTTCTCTTTCTACTAAATGTCAATAGTTTTTTATGCTTGAGATATTAGTTTTTTTATTCGATCTTTTTCTTTCTAACAAATGTCAAATGTTTTGTATGCTTGAGATATTAGTTTTTGACAACATTTTTTATAGAAATAAAATTTTCACAAATTTTTCTATGGAAATAAAATTTTGACAAAAGTTTCTATAGAAAAAAAAAATTTTGAAAAAATTTTCTATAGAAATAAAATGTTGAGAAAATTTTCTATAGAAATAAAATTTTGATGAAATTTTTTATGGAAATAAAATTTTGAAAAATTTTTATAGTAATTAAATCTTCAGACGACTTTATATAGAAATAAAATGTTGCCAAATTTTTGACTTTATATAGAAATAAAATGTTGCCAAATTTTGTATAAATACAAAATTTCTCAAAATTTTCTATAGAAAAAAAGCATAGACGAAATTTTCTATAGAAATATAATTTTGCCAAATTTTCTATAGAAATAAAATTTCGACAAAATTTTCTATAGAAATAAAATGTTGACAAAATTTTCTATAGAAATAAAATTTTGAGAAAATTTTCGGTAGGAAAAAAATGTTGACAAAATTTTCTATAGAAATAAAATTTTTGAGAAAATTTTCTATAGAAATATAATTTTCAGAAGATTTTTTATAGAAATAAAGTTTTTGTGAAATTTTTTTATAGAAATAAAATTTTGACAAAATTTTTTATGGAAGTAAAATTTTGACAAAATTTTCCACAGAAATAAAATTTTGAGAAAATTTTCTGTAGAAATAAAATGTTGACAAAATTTTCTATAAAAATAAAATTTTGACAAAATTTTCTATAGAAATAAAATTTTGACAAAATTTTCTATAGAAATAAAATTTTTACAAAATTTTCTATAGAAATAAAATTTTGATAAAATTTTCTGTAGAAATAAAATTTTGACAACATTTTCTCTAGAAATAAAATGTTGACAAAATTTTCTATAGAAATAAAATTGTGAGAAATTTTTCTATAAAAATATAATTTTGAGAAGTTTTTTTATAGAAATAAAGTTTTTGAGAAAATTTTGTATAGAAATAAAATTTTGACAACAGTTTTTATGGAAGTAAAATTTTGACAAAATTTTCCACAGAAATAAAATTTTGAGAAAAATTTCTGTAGAAATAAAATTTTTACAAAATTTTCTATAAAACTAAAATTTTGACAAAATTTTTTATAGAAATAAAATGTTGACAAAATTTTCTATAGAAATAAAATTTTGACAAAATTTTCTATAGAAATAAAATTTTGATAAAATTTTCTGTAGGAATAAAATTTTAACAAAATTTTCTATAGAAATAATATTTTGACAAAAATTTCTATAGAAATAAAATTTTGAGAAAATTTTTTATGGAAATAAAATTTTAAGAAATTTTTTGTAGAAATTAAATCGTCAGACAACTTTATATAGAAATAAAATGTGGCCAAATTTTTTACTTTATATAGAAATAAAATGTTGCCAATTTTTTGTATAAATATAAAATTTCTCAAAATTTTCTATAGAAAAAAAGCATGGACGAAATTTTCTATAGAAATATAATTGTGCCAAATTTTCTATAGAAATAAAATTTCGACAAAATTTTCTATAGAAATACAATTTTGAGAAAATTTTTTAAGGAAATAAAATTTTGAGAAATTTTTTATAGAAATTAAATCTTCAGACGACTTTATATAGAAATAAAATATTTCCAAATTTTTGTATAAATATAAAATTTCTCACAATTTTCTATAGACAAAAAGCATGGATGAAATTTTCTATAGAAATATAATTTTGCCAAATTTTCTATAGAAATAAAATTTCGACAAAATTTTCTATAGAAATAAAATTTTGACAAAATTTTCTATAAAAATAAAATTTTGAGAAAATTTTCGGTAGGAAAAAAATGGTGACAAAATTTTCTATAGAAATAAAATTTTTGAGAAAATTTTCTATAGAAATATAATTTTCAGAAGATTTTTTATAGAAATAAAGTTTTTGAGAACATTTTTATAAAAATAAAATTTTGACAACATTTTTTATTGAAGTAAAATTTTGATAAAATTTTCCACAGAAATAAAATCTTGAGAAAATTTTCAGTAGACAAAAAATTTTGACAAAATTTTCTATAGAAATAAAATTTTGAGAAAATTTTCTGTAGAAAAAAAATTTTGACAAAATTTTCTATAGAAATAAAATTTCGACAAAATTTTCGATAGAAATAAAATTTTGATAAAATTTTCTGTAGAAATAAAATTTTGACAAAATTTTCTATAGCAATAAAATTTTGACAAAATTTTCTATAGAAATAAAGTTTTGAGGAAATTTTTTATAGAAATAAAATTTTGAGAAATTTTTTATAGAAATTAAATCTTCAGACGACTTTATATAGAAATAAAATGCTGCCAAATTTTTGACTTTATATAGAAATAAAATGTTGCCAAATTTTTGTATAAATATAAAATTTCTCAAAATTTTCTATAGAAAAAAAAGCATGGACGAAATTTTCTATAGAAATAAAATTTTGACAAAATTTTCTATAGAAATAACATTTTGAGAAAATTTTCTATAGAAATATAATTTTGAGAAGATTTTTATAGAAATAAAGTTTTTGAGAAATTTTTTTACAGAAATAAAATTTTGACAACGTTTTTTATGGAAGTAAAATTTTGACAAAATTTTCCACAGAAATAAAATTTTTAGAAAATTTTCTGTAGAAATAAAATTTTGACAAAATTTTCTATAAAAAAAAAATTTTGAAAAAATTTTCTATAGAAATAAAATTTTGATAAAATTTTCTGTAGAAATAAAATTTTGACAACATTTTCTATAGAAATAATATTTTGACAAAAATTTCTATAGAAATAAAATTTTGAGAAAATTTTTTATAGAAATAAAATTTTGAGAAATTTTTTATAGAAATTAAATCTTCAGACGACTTTATATAGAAATAAAATGTTGCCAAATTTTTTACTTTATATAGAAATAAAATGTTGCCAAATTTTTTACTTTATATAGAAATAAAATGTTGCCAAATTTTTGTATAAATATAAAATTTCTCAAAATTTTTTATAGAAAAAAAGCATGGACGAAATTTTCTATAGAAATATAATTTTGCCAAATTTTCTATAGAAATAAAATTTTGACAAAATTTTTTATAGAAATGAAAGTTTTACAAAAAATGAAATAAAATTTTAGCAAAATTTTCTATAGAAATAAAATTGTGAGAAAATTTTCTATAGAAATAAAATTTTGAGTAAACTTTGTATAGAAAGTAAGGTTTTGACAAAAAAAAAAATCAATAGAAATGAAATTCGACACAATTTTCTACAGAAATAAATTCTGACAAAATTTTCTATAAAAATAAAATGTTGACAAAAATTTCTATAGAAACAACATTTTAACAAAATCTTCTATAGGAATAAAATTTTGATAAAATTCAGATAGAATTCAGGACGGGTGGTTAAGGGTATGATATAGTCGGTCCATCCGACTTTCTGCTTTTGTCACTTGTTTTTATACCAATTCGAACATTAGATTTTGGACTTTGGTATCCCTCATTCTGTTTTTAGCCCTAGAATAAAGAGGGTCCAGTAAATATATTTACCCTCGCCTGTTGTCCTATATATCCTTCCTTTCCTTTCAGAATATAGCATGCAATCACCAACTGCATAACCAAAGGTACCACAACATATCGTGGTAGTGGTTTGAAGAACAATGTAGTTCGTTGGTCACATCCTATAGCCAAAGCCAGCAACCACTAAATTTGGTCACTCGTAGTGGTTTGCTACAGTAAGCTACACAAAGTTAAGCTGCAATAGTAACAGCAGGGACAAATTGCAGCAAACACAGTTTGATATTGCCACCTCATAGGCAGGAAGACGCCCATTCCCTCTACACATTCTTTTAATACAGCATCCCTTGTTTTTTTAACCCATTCAAAGATACCACCGATGCGTTGGGGGACGGGGTTGCGCAATGAGTTTATAGAGAATCCTGTTGTTAAGACGATGCTCCCTACATATCAAACTAATGGCCACCACTGGAGTTACCATGATAATGTTCATGTTATAACCTATACCATGAGATGATGGTATAATCAATTTGGCATTTTATTTGCCAAGCGGCTAAAACCATTTGAAACTTTGTGTTATGGGTCAGGTGGAAAATCTACCAAATTAAAAAAAATATTTTGAAGTTTTTGGTATTTTTTTTCCAAATTTCAATTCTAAAGAAAATTTAATGCCAATTTTGTTTGCATAGAAAAATTTGTCAAAATGTTATTTCTATAGAAAATTTTCTAAAATTTTTTTTTTGTCTATAGAAAATTTTCTCAAATTTTAACTTCAGTAGAAAATTTTCTTAAAATTTAACTTCAGTAGAAAATTTTCTCAAAATTTTATTTCTGTAGAAAAATTTCTGAAAATGTTATTTCTATTGAACATTTTTCAAAATTTTTGCTTTTGTAGAAAATTTTGTCTTTTTTTCTATAGAAAATTATCAAAATTTTATTTCTATAGAAACTTCTCCAAAATTTTATTTCTATAGCACAATTGATCAACATTTTATTTTATTTCTTTATTTTCTAAAAATTTTATTTCTATAAAAAATTTTCACAAAATTTTATTTTTATAGAAAATTTTGTCGAAATTTTATTCCCACGAAAATTTTTTTAAAAATTTTACTTTCTAGGAAATTTTGTCAAAATTTTATTCTATAGAGAATTTTGTCGAAATTTAAATTCTATAGAAAATTCTGTCAAAACTCTATTAGTAAAAAAAAATTTCTTAAACTTTAATTTCTAAAGAAAGTCTTCTCAAAATTTTATTTCTATAGAAAATTTTGTCAAAATTTTATTTCTAAAAAAAAATGTCAAACTTTTATTTCTATAGAAAATTTTCTGAAGATTTTTTTTTAGCTCAAAACTTTATTTCTATAGAAAAATTTCTGAAAATTTTATTTCTATAGAAATTTTTTTCAAAAATTCTTGTTTTTGTGGAAAATTTTGTAAATTTTTTTTGTTCTATAGAAAATTGTCAACATTTGATTTCTATAGAAAATTTTTCAAAATTTTATTTCTATAGCAAAATTGATCAAAAAAGAAAATTTTCTCAAAATTTTATTTCTATAGAAAATTTTCACAAAATTTTATTTTTATATATAATTTTGTCAAAAGTTTATTCCCACAAAAATTTTACTCTATAGGAAATTTTGTCAAAATCTTATTCTATAGAAAATTTTGTCAAAATTTTATTCGTAGAAAAAATTTTCTTAAAATTTTATTCCTAGAGAAGATTTTTTTCAAAATTGTATTCGCAGAAAAAATTTTGTCAAAATTTTATTCGTAGAAAAAATTTTATTCCTAGAGAAGATTTTGTTAACATTTTATTTTTATAGAAAACAAAATTTTATTTATCTGGAAAATGTTATGAAAATTTTATTTCTGTAGCAAATTTTGCCAAAATTTGATTTCTATAGAAACTAAAATTTTATTTGTCAAAATTCTGTTCGTAAAAAAAATTTCTGTAAATTTTATTTCTAAAGAAAATTTTCTCAAAATTTTATTTCTATAGAAAATTTTGTCAAAATTTTATTTCTAAAAAAAAAAATTTTCAAAATTGTATTTCTATAGAAAATTTTCTGAAGATTTTTTTTTTTTGCTATAGAAAGTTTTCTCAAAACTTTATTTCTATAGAAAAATTTCTGAAAAATTTATTTCTATAGAAAATCTTCTAACAATTTTATATCTGTAGAAAATTTTGTCAAAACTATATTTCTATAGAAAATTTTGTCGAAATTTTATTTCTGAAAATGTTATTTCTATAGAAAATTTTTTGAAAATTCTTGTTTTTGTAGAAAATTTTGTATTTTTTTTCTATAGAAAATTGTCAAAATTTTATTTCTATAGCAAAATTGATCAAAATTTTATTTCTATAGAAAATTTTCTCAAAATTTTATTTCTACAGAAAATTTTCACAAAATTTTATTTTTGTACATAATTTTTTCAAAAGTTTATTCCCACAAAAATTTTTGTAAAAATTTTACTCTATAGGAAATTTTGTCAAGATGTTATTCTATAGAAAATTTTGTCAAAATTTTATTCGTAGAAAAAATTTTCTTAAAATTTTATTCCTAGAGAAGATTTTTTTCAAAATTGTATTCGCAGAAAAAATTTTGTCAAAATTTTATTCGTAGAAAAAATTTTATTCCTAGAGAAGATTTTGTTAACATTTTATTTTTATAAAAAACAAAATTTTATTTATCTGGAAAATGTTATGAAAATTTTATTTCTGTAGCAAATTTTGCCAAAATTTGATTTCTATAGAAAATAAAATTTTATTTGTCAAAATTCTATTCGTAAAAAAAAATTCTTTAAATTTTATTTCTAAAGAAAATTTTCTCAAAATTTTATTTCTAAAAAAAATTTTGTCAAAATTTTATTTCTAAAAAAAATTTTTCAAAATTTTATTTCTATAGAAAATTTTCTGAAGATTTTTTTTTTGGCTATAGAAAATTTTCTTAAAACTTTATTTCTATAGAAAAATTTCTGAAAAATTTATTTCTATAGAAAATCTTCTCACAATTTTATATCTGTAGAAAATTTTTGTCAAAACTATATTTCTATAGAAAATTTTGTCGAAATTTTATTTCTGAAAATTTTATTTCTATAGAACATTTTTTGAAAATTCTTGTTTTTGTAGAAAATTTTGTATTTTTTTCTATAGAAAATTGTCAAAATTTTATTTCTATAGCAAAATTGACCAAAATTTTATTTCTATAGAAAATTTTATCAAAATTTTATTTCTATAGAAAATTTTCACAAAATTTTATTTTTGTACATAATTTTTTCAAAAGTTTATTCCCACAAAAATTTTTGTAAAAATTTTACTCTATAGGAAATTTTGTCAAGATGTTATTCTATAGAAAATTTTGTCAAAATTTTATGCGTAGAAAAATTTTTCTTAAAATTTTATTCCTAGAGAAGATTTTGTCAAAATTGGATTCGCAGAAAAAATTTTGTCAAAATTTTATTCGTAGAAAAAATTTTGTAAAAATTTTATTCGTAAAAAAAAAAATTCTTGAAATTTTATTTCTAGAGAAGATTTTATCAACATTTTATTTCTATAGAAAATAAAATTTTATTTATGTTATGAAAGGTTTATTTCTGTAGCAAATTTTGCCAAAATTTGATTTCTATAGAAAATACAATTTTATTTCTACGGAAAATTTTAGTCAAAGTTTTAGTTCTATAGAAAATTCCAAAAGTTTAAATTTTCAAAAATTGTATTTCTATAGAAAATTTTGTCAAAATTTTATTTCTAAAGAAAAATTTTGCAAAAATTTTATATCTATTAAAATTGTTTCAAAATTTGATTTCTCAAAAAATTTCCAAATTTTTATTTCTATAAATATAAAATTTTCTAAAAATTGAATTTCTATAGATATACAATTTTCTGAAAATTTTATTTATATAGAAAAATTTAGTCAGAAATTTTTTCTATAGAAAACCTTGTAAAAATTGTATTTCTACAGAAAATTTTTCAATGTGTGATTTTTATAGGAAATTTTCTCACAATTTGATTTCTATTGAATATATTGTCAAAATATATTTCTATAGAAATTTTGTCAATGTTTTATTTGTATGGAAAATTTTTCCAAAATTTTAGTTCTAAAATTTTTTTTTCACAATTGTATTTCAAAAGAAAATTTTGCAAAAATTTCATTTCTAAAAAAAAAGTTTGCCAAAATTTTATTTTTATAGAAAATGTTGTTAAAATTTTATTTCTGTTGTTAAACTTTTATTTTATTTCTGTTGTTAAAATTTTATTAGAGAAAGTTGGAAAAATTGTATTTATGTAGAAAATTTTGTCACAATGTGTTTTCTATAGAAAAGTGTGGTAAATTGACTGATATGTGTTTTCATAATAAACGTCATACTTTCCTCTTTACTATGTAAAAGGAATCAATCAATTAATTGTCTCAAAAACATTACATTTTTGGTTGAGTACCAAAATTACCTCTATTTTATTATTAGTAAAACCCTTCACAATGACACTAATTCTATTCGGTGTGGAGGGCCCCTAGCATTCAGCTAGGATCAAGTTTTCACCCTCGTTTTTATTTATTTTACTTTGCAATTATCACACAGAGCATTAAGTGCAAACGCGCTCATTGCTGATTAAGATAAAGTGTGACATTTTGTGGTAATTATTCATTTCACCCTGCATATATTTTCCTTTTTTTTTTTGCCTAATACCATAAAGAAGCTTACATTTGGTTTTAAATGCAACAAATAAGGATTAAATAGAAGATGGAGTGGCCCCCAGAGAGGAACTGTGTCACTGGCAGATAAAGAAATGTAAAATATTTCATAAAATGTAATGTAGGCCACTCATATAATATGAAAGTTAAGAATAAATACAGCGATGTTTGGAGTCTACAATTCAAGGTGGGGATCACACAACGGCAGCCACAATTGTTAAAATTTTTCCAAAATTTTTAGATTTTGTACAGTTTTGTAGATTTATTGATGTTTTGGTAGATTTTGCAAAATATACATTCCAAATAAGAGGTACCTACATTTTTTATAGAAATAAAATTTAAAAAAAAATTCTATATAAATAAAATTTTGAAAAAATTTTCTATAGAATGAAAATTTTGACACAATTTTTAATGGAAATAAAATTTTGAAAGATTGTCTATTGAAATTAAATTTTAAAAAAATTTGCTAAAGTAATAAAATTTTGACAAAATTTGTTGCCGAAATAATATTTTCCAAAATTTTCTATAGAAATAAAATTTTAACAAAATTTGCTAAAGAAATAAAATTTTGACAAAAATTTCCTATAGAAATAAAATTTTTACGAATTTCATAGAGGGAGCCACCGTGGTGCAATGGTTAGCATGCCCGCCTTGCATACACAAGGTCGTGGGTTCGATTCCTGCTACGACCGAACACCAAAAAGTTTTTCAGCGGTGGATTATCCCACCTCAGTAATGCTGGTGAAAATTTCTGAGGGTTTCAAAGCTTCTCTAAGTGGTTTCACTGGAATGTGGAGCGCCGTTCGGACTCGGCTATAAAAAGGAGGTCCCTTGTCATTGAGCTTAACATGGAATTGGGCAGCACTCAGTGTTAAGAGAGAAGTTCACCACTGTGGTATCACAATGGACTGAATAGTCTAAGTGAGCCTGATATCGCTGCCACATAACCTAACCTAACCATAGAGATACAATTTTGAGCAAATTTTCCATAGAAATAAAATTTTCTATAGAAGTAAAATCTTGGAAATATTTTCTATAGCAATAAAATTTCAACAACATTTTCTATAAGCATAAATTTTTGACAAAAGTTTCAATGTAAATAAAATTTTGTGAAATTTTTCTATTGAAATAAAATTTTGCCCAAATTCTCTATAGAAATAAAATTTTGAAAAAATTTTCTATAGAAATAAAATTTTTATAGATACAATTTTGAGCAATTCATAGAAATAAATTTTTCTATGGAAATAAAATCTTGGCAATATTTTCTATAGCAATAAATTTTTAACAACATTTTTTATAGGTATAAAATTTGGCAAAAGTTTCAATGGAAATAAAATTTTGACAAAATTTTCTATAGAAATAAAATTTTGAACAAATTTTCTATAGAAATAAAATATTGAACAAATTTTTTATAGAAATAAAACTTTGTCAAAATTTTCTATGAAAATAAAGTTTTGATAAAATTTTCTATACAAATAAAATTTTGACAAAATTTTCTATAGAAATAAAATGTTGACAAAATGTCGTATAGAAATAAAATTGTAACAAAATTTTCTATAAAAAAAAAATTTTTGACAAAATTTTCTATAGAATGGAAATTTTGACAAAATTTTTGGAAATAAGATTTTGAAAAATTGTCTATTGAAATAAAAATTTAACACAAAAGTCTATAGAAATTAAAATTTTGATAAAATTTGTTGCAGAAATAATATTTCCAAAAATTTTCCGTAGAAATAAAATTTTAACAAAATTTGGTAAAGAAATAAAATTTTGACAAAATTTCCTATAGAAATAAAATTTTGACAAAATTTCCTATGGAAATAAAATTGTCACCAAGTTTTCTAAAGAAATAAAATTTTTACGAAAGTTTTCAATAGAGATAAAATTTTGAGCAAATTTTCCATAGAAATAAAATTCTCTATAGAAATAAAATTTTGAAAAAATTTTCTATAGAAATAAAATTTTTACCAAAGTTTCCATATAGATACAATTTTGAGCAATTCATAGAAATAAAATTTTTTATAGAAATAAAATCTTGGCAATATTTTCTATAGCAATAAATTTTTAAAAACATTTTCTATAGGCATAAAATTTGGCAAAAGTTTCAATGGAAATAAAATTTTGACAAAATGTCGTATAGAAATAAAATTGTGACAAAATTTTTGACAAAATTTTCTATAGAATGAAAATTTTGACAAAATTTTTGGAAATATAATTTTGAAAAATTGTCTATTGAAATAAAAATTTAATAACAATTTCTATAGAAATAAAATTTTGATAAAATTTTCTATAGAAATAAAATTTTGACAAAATTTTACAAAATTTCCTATAGAAATAAAATATTGAGAAAATTTGTTTATATAAATAAAATTTTGCCAAAATTCTCTATAGTAATAAAATTTTGTGAAAATTTTCCATAGAAATAAAGTTTTGACAAATTTGGCTATACAACTAAAATTTTGAGAAAATATTTTTTCCTTTTTCTTTTGTTAGATTTTGTACATACAGTGAGTTTGTGATATCTATAATTTTAGCCTTTTCTCTCTTATATGCCACTTGAAACTATGGTAATGCTTAAGAGTACAAGTCCATTTTAATCGAACATCTGTGTGGAGGCTAACAACAAACTCATTAAATAGGTCCCAACAATAAGTAGATAATGTTCACGTTTTGCGGTAATATTTCTAGCAGCCCTATTCACAAAATCTCATTAAGTCAAGTGTCATTTGACTTCGCATCACGATAACACATGTCACCAGAATCGCCACAAATTACTGGCAACTTCCACAACCTTATCACAAGCTGGCACAATGTGTCATTTCCACAGATTACTTAATGCCGTTAACAGCAAGGCAGGACGAGGTTAGGAAATGATTACAGGCCTCCTACTCCTCCTCATCCTCACAATTTGAGGCAATTGGCGACAACATCGTTCAATCGTTGACTGATTGATTTTTCTGGTCGAACATTGGTATCGATTAGCACTTAGTTATCCAAAGTTAAAGTTCATCGTTTGGAAAGGTGTAAAATTGGAAAAGATTCGAATACCAAAGTCAATTATTTCCTACTACATCCAAATACAAGTTTAACAATTTAATTAAAGAAATTATTTCCGCTTTAGGCTGTTGTGTAGTCGGCCCCAAGGGAAATACGGCAAATTTGTCACGTGTTCTTTGTATTGTTTGGCGAAAACTAAGTAAGAGGGGAATAGGGTATCTATGGCTTTAGATTTGATTGTTATCAACGTTTTTGGCGTAGAACAAAAGGCATTAAATCTAAAGGCTTTAATTTATTCCTCCATACCCTTCCCTTTGTAAGTGTTATTCTGTGTAATTTATTAATAAGCACTTAGCTAAAAGTTACAGTGACAATTATGTTAAAATTGAAATTAAATTCAATGTGTTTCTTATAAAACCCTATTTGTGAAATTTATGTTGGGGTAGTAGGTGATGGCAGAAATCAGAAGAATTATTATTTCTATAGAAAATCCTCTCACAATTTTATATCTGTAGAAAATTTTGTCAAAACTTTATTCCTATGGAAAATTTTGTCGAAATTTTATTTCTAGAGAAAATTTCGTAAAAATTTTATTTCTTTAGAAAATTTTGTCAATATTTTGTTTTTGTAGAAAATATTTTAAAAATTTTATTTCTATTGAAAATTTTGACAAACTTTTATTTCTATAGAAAATTTTGTCAATATTTTGTTTTTATAGAAAATATTTTAAAAATTTTATTTCTATAGAAAATTTTGACAAACTTTTATTTATATAGAAAATTTTGTCAAAATTTTATTTCTATGGACAATTTTGCTAAATTTTATTTCTATAGAAAATTTTGTCAAAATTTTATTTCTATAGACAATTTTGCTAAATTTTTATTTCTATAGAAAATTTTGTCACAATTTTATTTTTAACGAAAATCTTATCAAAATTTTATTTCTATAGAAAATTTTATAAAAATTTTATTTCTATAGAAAATTTTGTCAAAATTTAATTTCTATAGAAAATTTTGTGAAATTTTATTTGTTAAGAAAATTTTGTCAAAATTTTATTTCTATAGAAAATATTGCTAAAATTTTATTTCTAAAGAAAAATTTTATTTTTATAAAAAATTTTATTTCTATAGAAAATTTTGTCAAAATTTAATTTCTATAGAAAAATTTTGTCAAAATTTTATATCTATAGAAAATTTTGTCAAAATTTTATTTTTATAGAAAATTTTGTGAAATTTTATTTCTTAAGAAAATGTTGTCAAAATTTTATTTCTATAGAAAATATTGTCAAAATTTCTATAGAAAATTTTAACAAACTTTTATTTCTATAGAAAATTTTGTCAAAATTTTTATTTTTATAGACAATTTTGCTAAATTTTTATTTCTATAGAAAAGTTTGTCACAATTTTTTTTTTTTCGAAAATGTTATCAAATTTTTATTTCTTTAGAAAAATTTGTCACAATTTTATTTTTAAATAAAATAATAAATAAAATAATAATAAAATAAAATTTTGTTAAAATTTTATTTCTGTAGAAAATTTTGTAAAAATTTTATTTCTACAGAAAATTTTGTCAAATTTTTATTTCTATAGAAAATTTTGTAAAAATTTTATTTCTACAGAAAATTTTGTAAAATTTTTATTTCTATAGAAAATTTTGTCAAAATTTTATTTCTATAGAAAATATTGTAAAAATTTTATTTCTATAGAAAATTTTGACAAACTTTTATTTCTATAGAAAATTTTGTCAAAATTTTATTTCTATAGACAATTTTGCTAAATTTTTATTTCCATAGAAAATTTTGTCACAATTTTATTTTTTTCGAAAATTTTATCAAAATTTTATTTCTATAGAAAATTTTGTCAAAATATTATTTCTTAAGAAAATTTTGTCAAAATTTTATTTCTATAGAAAATATTGCTAAAATTTTATTTCTAAAGAAAATTTTGTCAAACTTTAATTTCTATAGAAAAATTTTTTCAAAATTTTATTTCTATAGAAAATTTGTCAAAATTTTATTTCTATAGAAAATTTTGTCAAAATTTTATTTCTATAGAAAATTTTGTGAAATTTTATATCTTAAGAAAATGTCAAAATTTTATTTCTATAGAAAATTTTGACCAACTTTTATTTCTATAGAAAATTTTGTCAAAATTTTATTTCTATAGAAAATATTGTCAAAATTTTATTTCTATAGAAAATTTTGACAAACTTTTATTTCTATAGATAATTTTGACAAACTTTTATTTCTATAGAAAATTTTGTCAAAATTTGTATTTCTATAAACAATTTTGCAAAATTTTTATTTCTATAGAAAATTTTGTCACAATTTAATTTTTTTCGAAAATTTTATTAAATTTTTATTTCTAAAGAAAATTTTGCTAAATTTTTATTTCTATAGAAAATTTTGTCAAAATTTCATTTCTATAGAAAATATTGTCAAAATTTTATTTCTATAGAAAATTTTGACCAACTTTTAGTTCTATAGAAAATTTTGTCAAAATTTTTATTTCTATAGACAATTTTGCTAAATTTTTTTTTTCTATAGAAAATTTTGTCAATATTTTATTTCTATAGAAAATTTTGTCAAAATTTTATTTCTATAGAAAATATTGTCAAAATTTTATTTCTATAGAAAGTTTTGACAAACTTTTATTTCTATAGAAAATTTTGACAAACTTTTATTTCTATAGAAAATACTGTCAAAATTTTATTTCTATAGAAAATTTTGTCAAAATTTTATTTCTATAGAAAATATTGCTAAAATTTTATTTCTAAAGAAAATTTTGTCAAAATTTAATTTCTATAGAAAAATGTTGTCACAATTTTATTTCTTTGGAAAAATTTTGTCAAAATTTTATTTTTATGGAAAAATTTTGCCAAAATTTTATTTCTATAGAATAGTTTGTCCAAATTTTGTTTCAGATGGTTCCAAAAATTTAGGTTTACAGAATGGTGCTTCAGGCTTTCCTTTTTTGTTTATTCTTGTTATTCATATTTGACTTTTTTGTATTTTGACATAACTACAGTTGCAACTCGTATTAATGTCAAAAGCAAACTACTTTGTGCAAAAAGTAATCCCTAACAGTCACAACAGTTGAAGATTTGGACATAGTAGCCCTAGAGTAAAATCAACTTTATCCATTTCGTCGTTTTTTGTTATTCCTAAGAATTTTGCAAAAGAGAGCACGTATATGTAAAGGACATAAAACTACATGCAGAAAAAACTTTTTACCCAAAAATCTTTTGCTCTTTAATATTAGTTACTAAAATGTCTACATAAGCTACAAAAATACATAATTTTCGACCCACTAAGAAAATTATACTAAATTTTAAGATCGCATTGTCCATAAAGATCACACTAGGGGAAAGAAAGTCGAAAATCTATTTCTTCGTCAAAAGTTCGGCTTGTCAAGAGTCTACTTTGCATTAAACGCAAAATTCGATTATTTCAAAATTTTCAAAAATCTATAAAAAAAATTTTATAAATTTTTAAAAATTCTATAGAAAAGAAAAATTTGTAAAAAATTTATTTCTATGGAAAATGTTCTTAAAATTTTTTTTATATAGAATTTTTTTTACAATTTTATTTCTATAGAAAAATTTTGTCAAAATTTTATTTTTATAGAAAGTTTTGTCAAAACTTTATTATTAAAGAAAATTTTATTTTTAAAGAAAATTTTGTCAAAATTTTTGTTTCTATAGAAAATTTTTTCAAAATTTTATTTCTATAGAAAATTTTTCCAAACTGTATTCCTATAGAAAATTTTGTCAACATTTTATTCCTATAGACATTTTTTTCAAAATTTTATTTCTATGGAAAATTTTCTTAAAATTTTATTTTTACAGAAAATTTTCTCAAAATTTTATTCCTATATAAAATTTTATCAAATTTTTATTTCTATAGAAAATTTGGTCAAAATTTTATTTCTATAGAAAATTTTGTCAAAATTCTTTTCCTCTGTTGGTTAAGCTACACTTGTAGTTTAGTCACTGTATTGTTTTAAGCTGCAATAAAAGCAACAACAATGCTCGCCTTGCATACACAAGGTCGTGGATTCGATTCCTGCTTCGACCGAACACCAAAAAGTTTTTCAGCGGTGGATTATCCCACCTCAGTAATGCTGGTGACATTTCTGAGGGTTTCACCCCTTCTCTAAGTGGTTTCAGAGAAATTTGGAACGCCGTTCGGACTCGCCTATAAAAAGGAGGTCCCTTGTCATTGAGCTTAACATGGAATCGGGCAGCACTCAGTGATAAGAGAGAAGTTCACCACTGTGGTATCACAATGGACTGAATAGTCTAAGTGAGCCTGATACATCGGGCTGCCACATAACCTAACCTAACCTAACAACAATGCTTAAAGAACAAAACCAACAATAACAAAACAAAAAGAAAGTAAATTTTATTTCTATAGAAAATTTTCTCAAAATGTTATTTCTATGGAAATTTTTCTTAAAATTTTATTTATATGGAAAATTTTTCAAAATTTTATTTCTATAGAAAATTTTGTCAAAATTTTATTTCTATAGAAAAATTTGTCAAAATTTTATTTCTATAGAAAATTTTCTCAAAATTTTATTTCTATAGAAAATTTTCTCAAAATTTTATTTCTATGGACAGTTTTGTAAAAATTTAATTTCTATAGAAAGCTCTGTCAAAATTGTATTTCTATAGAAAATTTTGTCAAAATTTTATTTCTATAGAAAATTTTGGCAAAATTTTATTTCTATAGAAAATTTTGTCAAAATTTTATTTTTGAAGAAAATTTAGTGAATTTTTATTTCTATAGAAAATTTCGTAATAAATTTGACAAATATTCTTTTCCTCTGTTGGTTAAGCTACACTTGTAGTTTAGTCAATGTATGGTGTTAAGCTGCAATAAAGAACAACAACAATGCGTAAAAATCTTATTTCTACAGAAATTGTGTAAAATTTTTTTTATAGAAAATTTTGTAAAAATTGTATTTTTGTCGAAATTTTCTTAAAATTTTATTTCTATGGAAATTTTTCTTAAAATTTTATTTATATGGAAAATTTGTCAAAATTTTATTTCTATAGAAAACTTTGTCAAAATTTTATTTTTATAGAAAAATTTGTCAAAATTTTATTTCTATAGAAAATTTTCTCAAAATTTTATTTCTATAGAAAATTTTCTCAAAATTTTATTTCTATGAAAATTTTTCTTAAAATTTTATTTATATGGAAAATTTGTCAACATTTTATTTCTATAGAAAATTTTGTCAAAATTTTATTTCTATAGAAAATTTTGTCAAAATTTTATTTCTAGAAAATTTTGTCAAAATTGTATTTCTATAGAAAATTTTGTCAATTTTTTGCTTCTATAGAAAATTTTGCCAAAATTTTATTTCTATAGAAAATTTTGTCAAAATTTTATTTCTATAGAAAATTTTGTCAAAATTTTATTTCTAGAAAATTTTGTCAAAATTGTATTTCTATAGAAAGTTCTGTCAAAATTGTATTTCTCTAGAAAATTTTGTCAAAATTTTATTTCTATAGAAAATTTTGTCAAAATTTTATTTTTGAAGAAAATTTTGTCAAAATATTATTTTTGAAGAAAATTTAGTGAATTTTAATCTATAGAAAATTTCGTCAAAATCTTATTTCTACATAAATTTTGTAAATTTCTTTTTATAGAAAATTTTGTAAAAATTTTATTTGTGTCGAAATTTTCTTAAAATTTTATTTCTATGGAAATTTTCTTAAAATTTAGTTTTTACAGAAAATTGTGTCAAAATTTTATTTCTATAGAAAATTTTATGAAAATTTTATTTCTATAGAAAATTTGGTCAAAATTTTATTTCTATAGAAAATTTTGTCAAAATTTTATTTCTATAGAAAATTTTCTCAAAATTTTATTTCTATTAAAATTTTTCTTAAAATTTTATTTATATGGAAAATTTGTCAAAATTTTATTTCTATAGAAAATGGTGTCAAAATTTTATTTCTATAGAAAATTTTGTCAAAATTTTATTTCTATAGAAAATTTTGTCAAAATTTTATTTTTGAAGAAAATTTAGTGAATTTTTATTTCTATAGAAAATTTTGTCAAAATCTTATTTCTACAGAAATTGTGTAATTTTTTTATAGAAAATTTTGTAAAATTTTTTTTTGTCGAAATTTTCTTAAAATTTTATTTTTACAGAAAATTTTCTTAAAATTTTATTTTTACAGAAAATTTTATCAAAATTTTATTTCTATAGAAAATTTTGTCAAAGTTTTATTTTTGTCGAAATTTTCTTAAAACTTTATTTCTATGGAAAATTGCGTCAAAATTTTATTTCTATAGAAAATTTTTGCAAAATTTTATTTCTATAAAAAAATTGTGTCAAAATTTTATTTCTATACAAAATTTTAACAAAATTTTATTTCTATAAAAAATTTTGTCAACATTTCATTTATATAGATAATTTTTGCAAAATTTCGTCAAATTCTTATTTCTACAGAAATTTTGTATTTTTTTTTTATAGAAAATTTTTTAAAAATGTTAGTTTTGGCGAAATTTTCTTAAAATTTTCAATCTATAAAAATTTTATTTTTACAGAAAATTGTGTCAAAATTTTATTTCCATAAAAAAATTTGTCAAAATTTTATTTCTATGGAAAATTTTCTCAAAATTTTCTTTTTACAGAAAATTGTGTCAAAATTTTATTTCTATAGAAAATTTTAACAAAAATTTATTTCTATAAAAAAAATTTGTCAACATATTATTTCTATAGATAATATTTGCAAAATTTTATTTCTATAAAAAATTTTCTCAAATTTTTATTTCTATAGACAATTTTGTTAAAATTTTATTAATCGGTTTATCAAATTTCCACATTTTATAAAACGCTGTGTTTGGATTTCAGGATTTAAAAAAAAAATTTAAACGCGATTTCTTTTCCAGTGTTTATACTCACAATTTTAAGTTACCATAAGAAGGAAATGAAACAAATCCATAGAAGTTGCCCTTAATTCTTAACCAAATGCCTGTGGTTATGCTTTGCAGCTGGATGACAAAGTGTAGTAGTGGCGGTTGCCTTGTATGTTGATGTTCTGAAGCTGGGGTTTTGTATGACAAGAAGACAATCACGATGAAAGGCAACTCAAACAAGACGACAAACTTTTGGGGAATAGTTTGGAGTTTTCGGTTCTTTTTGCATTTTTTGTTGTTGTCATACTCTGCAGTAAATACAAAGTGGTTGCCCTTAGGAGTTTATCTAAGGACATTGCCTTTTAAGGTAGTTGAGACCAAGTGTTTTTGAGTGTAATGAAAGGCCAGAAGAGACATGGAAGTGGCATTACACAAGTGAGAATGGGCTCAAGGAGGACGTTTCATATATGGTAGCTTTTTTATTTATTCTGGACGAGTAGAGTTCCTTATATCCGCTGAGGGTTATTGTTAGCAAGAAGGCTGTATGGCGAATTTGTAGAAGACTTTCTAGCTAATTAATATTGATAATTGAACCAATGACGTTTGAATTGCATGTAGGGAAATTTAATGTAACTTTTACATACTCGTATGGGGGGACTATGCTTTATACATTATATACATTTTATTTCTATACAAAAATTGGGTAAAATCTTATTTTTAAAGAAAATTTAGCCAAATTCTCCAAATTTTCTTGCTATGGACAATGTTCCAAAATTTTCTTTTAACAGAAATTTTTCTCAAAATTTTATTTTATAGAACATGTTCTCAACATTTTTTTTTTTTATAGAAAATACAAAGAAAATTAATATTTTATATATTATATATATAAAAAAATTGGCTAGAATTTTATTCCTAAAGAAAAATTGACCAACATTTTATTTCTAAAACAAATTTGGTCAACATTTTCTTTCTGCATAAAATCTGGTCAAAATTTTCTTGCTATAGAAATTTTTCGGAAAATTTGGTTCCTATAGAAAATTTTCTTAAATTTTTTGATACAAGATTTGCCCAGAATTGTCTTTCTACAGAAAATTGTATCAAAATTTCCTATCTACAGATTTTTTGTTAATATTTTATTTGAATTGAAAATTTTCTGTAAATTTTATTTATAAAGAAAATTTTCTCAAAATTTTATTTCTAAAGAAAATTTGGCCACAATTTTATTTCTAAAGAAAATTTTGGCCAAATGTGCTCAAAATTTTATCTTTATAGAAAATATAAAGAATAAGTTCTTAATATTTTATTTCTATAAAAAACTTGGCTAGAATTTTATTTTTAAAGAAAAATTGGTCAACATTTGATTTCTAAAACAAATTTAGTCAACATTTTCTTTTTGCATAAAATCTGGTCAAAATTTTCTTGCTATAAAAATTTTTCGAAAAATTTGGTTCCTATAGAAAATTTTCTCAAATTTTTTGATACAAGATTTGCCCAGAATTTCCTTTCTATACAAAATTTCCTCAAAGTTTATTTTAACAGAATTTTCTCAAAATTTTATTTATAAGGAAAATATTCTCAAAAATTTATTTCTAAAGAAAATTTGGCCACGATTTTATTTCTAAAGAAAATTTTGGCCAAATGTTCTCAATATTTTATTTTTATAGAAAATATAAAGAAAATGTTTTTAATATTTTATTTCTAAAAAAAAATTTGGCTAAAATTGTATTTCTAAAGAAAAATTGGCCAACATTTTATTTCTAAAAAAAATTGGTCAACATTTTTGACAAAATATAAAGAAAATGTTCTTAATGTTTTATGTCTAAAAAAATTTGGCTAGAATTTTATTCCTAAAGAAAAATTGACCCACATTTTATTTCAAAAACAAATTTGGTCAAAATTTTCTTTCTGAATAAAATCTGGTCAAAATTTTCTCGCTATAGAAAATTTTCGCAAAATTTGGTTCCTATAGAACATTTTCTCAAATTTTTTGATATAAAGATTTGTCCAGAATTTTCTTTCTATAGAAAATATCCTCAAAGTTTATTTCTACAAAATTTTTATACCCTGCGCCACACTGTGGAACAGGGTATTATAAGTTAGTGCATATGTTTGCAACACCCAGAAAGATACGAGATAGACACATGGTGTCTTTGGCAAAAATGCTCAGGGTGGGCTCCTGAGTCGATATAGCCATGTCCGTCTGTCCGTGAACACATTTTTGTAATCAAAGTCTAGGTCGCAGTTTTAGTCCAATCGACTTCAAATTTGGCACAAGTATGTGTTTTGGCTCAGAGTAGAACCCTATATGGACTTATATGGCCCCAGAAGCCAGAGTTTTACCCTAATTTGCTTAAAACTTTGCACAAGAAGAACAATTAGTACTATAGTGCCAAGTGTGCACTATAGTACTCAAGTGTGCCAAATTTTATTGAAATCGCTTCAGATTTAGATATAGCTCCCATATATATCTTTCGCCCGATATGGACTAATACGGTCCCAGAAGCCAGAGTTTTGCCTCAATTTAGTTGAAATGTTGCACTAGGAGTGCAATTAGTAATGTAGACAAGTGTGCCAAATTTTATTGAAATCGGTTCAGATTTAGATATAGCTCCCATATATATCGTTCGCCCGATTTACACTCATATGACCACAGTGGCCAACCTTTTACTTCAATTTAGTTGAAATTTTGCACAGGGAGTAGAATTAGCATTGTAGCTATGCGTGCCAAATTTGGTTGAAATCGGTTCAGATTTAGATATATCTCCCATATATAGCTTTCGCCCGATTTACGCTCATATGACCACAGAGGCCAAGTTTTAACTCCGACTTAGTTGAAATTTTGCACAGGGAGTAGAATTGGCATTGTAGCTATGCGTGCCAAATTTGGTTGAAATCGGTTCAGATTTAGATATAGCTCCCATATATAGCTTTCGCCCGATTTACACTCATATGACCACAGAGGCAAATTTTTTGCTCCGATTTAGTTGAAATTTTGCACAGGGAGTAGAATTAGCATTGTTGCTATGCGTGCCAAAATTGGTCGAAATCGGTGAAGATTTAGATATAGCTCCCATATATAGCTTTCGCCCGATTTACACTCATATGACCACAGAGGCCAATTTTTTGCTCCCATTTAATTGATATTTTGCACAGGGAGAAGAATTAGCATTGTAGCTATGCGTGCCAAATTTGGTGGAAATCGGTTCAGATTTAGATATAGCTCCCATATATATGTTTTTCTGATTTCGACAAAAAGGTCAAAATACCAACATTTTTCTTGTAAAATCGCCACTGCTTAGTCGAAAAGTTGTAAAAATGACTCTAATTTTCCTAAACTTCTAATACATATATATCGAGCGATAAATCATAAATAAACTTTTGCGAAGTTTCGTTAAAATTGCTTCAGATTTAGATGTTCAGGTCGTACAGGACATTAAAATTTCCTGGTTTTAACAACGATTTGTGGAAATCTCAATCTGCTCGCAGATCGATTTCGCTCCATTGTTACAATAAAAACAAGTAGGGAAAGTCTAAAGTCGGCCGGGGCCGACTATATTATACCCTGCACCACTTTGTAGATCTAAATTTTCGATACCATATCACATCCGTCAAATGTGTTGGGGGCTATATATAAAGGTTTGTCCCAAATACATACATTTAAATATCACTCGATCTGGACAGAATTTGATAGACTCTACAAAATCTATAGACTTAAAATTTAAGTCGGCTAATGCACTAGGGTGGAACACAATGTTAGTAAAAAACAAGTAGGGAAAGTCTAAAGTCGGCCGGGGCCGACTATATTATACCCTGCACCACTTTGTAGATCTAAATTTTCGATACCATATCACATCCGTCAAATGTGTTGGGGGCTATATATAAAGGTTTGTCCCAAATACATACATTTAAATATCACTCGATCTGGACAGAATTTGATAGACTCTACAAAATCTATAGACTTAAAATTTAAGTCGGCTAATGCACTAGGGTGGAACACAATGTTAGTAAAAAAAAATATGGGAAACATATAAATCTGAAGCAATTTTAAGGAAATTTCGCAAAAGTTTATTTATGATTTATCGCTCGATATATATGTATAAGAAGTTTAAGAAAATTAGGGTCATTTTTTCAACTATTCGACTAAGCAGTGGCGATTTTACAAGGAAAATGTTGGTATTTTGGCAATTTTTGTTGAAATCAGAAAAACATATATATGGGAGCTATATCTAAATCTGAACCGATTTCAACCAAATTTGGCACGCATAGCAACAATGCTAATTCTACTCCCTGTGCAAAATTTCAACTAAATCGGAGCAAAAAATTTGCCTCTGTGGTCATATGAGTGTAAATCGGGCGAAAGCTATATATGGGAGCTATATCTAAATCTGAACCGATTCCAATCAAATTTGGCACGCATAGCAACAATGCTAATTCTACTCCCTGTGCAAAATTTCAACTAAATCGGAGCAAAAAATTAGCCTCTGTGGTCATATGAGTGTAAATCGGGCGAAAGCTATATATGGGAGCTATATCCAAATCTGAACCGATTTCCACCAAATTTGACACGCATAGCTATAATGCTAATTCTACTCCCTGTGCAAAATTTCATCTAAATCGGAGCAAAAAATTGGCCTCTGTGGACAAAGGAGTGTAAATCGGGTGAAAGCTATATATGGGAGCTATATCTAAATCTGAACCGATTTGGATGATATTTTGCGAGTTTTTCGAGACTCATAAAATATTGAGATGTACGGAATTTGAGGAAGATGGGTTGATATACACGCCAATTATGACCAGATCGGTGAAAAATATATATGGCAGCTATATCTAAATCTGAACCGATTTTTTCCAAAATCAATAGGGATCGTCTTTGAGCCGAAACAGGACCCCATACCAAATTTTAGGACAATCGGACTAAAACTGCGAGCTGTACTTTGCACACAAAAATACATCAACAGACAGACAGACGGACAGACAGACAGACAGACAGACAGACAGACGGACATCGCTAAATAGACTCAGAATTTAATTCTAAGACGATCGGTATACTAAACGATGGGTCTCAGACTTTTCCTTCTTGGCGTTACATACAAATGCACAAACTTATTATACCCTGTACCACAGTAGTGGTGAAGGGTATAAATATGGGAAACATATAAATCTGAAGCAATTTTAAGGAAATTTCGCAAAAGTTTATTTATGATTTATCGCTCGATATATATGTATAAGAAGTTTAAGAAAATTAGGGTCATTTTTTCAACTATTCGACTAAGCAGTGGCGATTTTACAAGGAAAATGTTGGTATTTTGACAATTTTTGTTGAAATCAGAAAAACATATATATGGGAGCTATATCTAAATCTGAACCGATTTCAACCAAATTTGGCACGCATAGCAACAATGCTAATTCTACTCCCTGTGCAAAATTTCAACTAAATCGGAGCAAAAAATTTGCCTCTGTGGTCATATGAGTGTAAATCGGGCGAAAGCTATATATGGGCGCTATATCTAAATCTGAACCGATTCCAATCAAATTTGGCACGCATAGCAACAATGCTAATTCTACTCCCTGTGCAAAATTTCAACTAAATCGGAGCAAAAAATTTGCCTCTGTGGTCATATGAGTGTAAATCGGGCGAAAGCTATATATGGGAGCTATATCCAAATCTGAACCGATTTCCACCAAATTTGACACGCATAGCTATAATGCTAATTCTACTCCCTGTGCAAAATTTCATCTAAATCGGAGCAAAAAATTGGCCTCTGTGGACAAAGGAGTGTAAATCGGGCGAAAGCTATATATGGCAGCTATATCTAAATCTGAACCGATTTGGATGATATTTTGCAAGTTTTTCGAGACTCATAAAATATTGAGATGTACGGAATTTGAGGAAGATCGGTTGATATACACGCCAATTATGACCAGATCGGTGAAAAATATATATGGCAGCTATATCTAAATCTGAACCGATTTTTTCCAAAATCAATAGGGATCGTCTTTGAGCCGAAACAGGATCCCACACCAAATTTTAGGACAATCGGACTAAAACTGCGAGCTGTACTTTGCACACAAAAATACATCAACAGACAGACAGACGGACAGACAGACAGACAGACAGACAGACGGACATCGCTAAATCGACTCAGAATTTAATTCTAAGACGATCGGTATACTAAACGATGGGTCTCAGACTTTTCCTTCTTGGCGTTACATACAAATGCACAAACTTATTATACCCTGTACCACAGTAGTGGTGAAGGGTATAAATATATATTTTTATGTTACTTTGCATTTGCACCACAAATTAATGATGTTTAGTGGTTGAGTTTGTTTTATATTGTTTGCATTTACTATGCAGCTTAATTACAAAACGGAAAGACCTCGAACGGATTAATCAGTTCAGTTACGATAATAGTGATTTTTTTAAGCTCACAAATAATTATGTCATTAATTGAATTAATTTAAAACGGGAAAATATCATTATAACACTTAAGCGGTTTTATATGTTTTTTTTTTTGCCATAGTTTCACATTTTTTTCTTGTGGTCAAAGCAAAACTTTAATTGTTGTGGAAAATGTTTTTAGTTAGTTTGTTTTTTTTTTTTTTATTGGATTTAAAACAATTGCATAACTCAATAATATAGCAAATTATTTGAATAGTATAAATCAATATCGTATTAATGGATTTGTTTTTTTTTCTGAGTTACATGCAATAAATTTAGCATGAAACCAAGTGCATGTCGCGATACAGGGTAAAGCAACAGAAATCTTTTAGCCTGTAGTAGATTCTGATAAACTCAAAATGGGCTTTGATAGCATGAATTGTATTTCTACAGAAAATTTCAACAACATTTTAGTTTTACAGAAAATTTTAACAACATTTTATTTTTATAGAAAATTTTGTCAAAAATTGTTTTCCTATAGAAAAATTTTATCAAAATTTTACTTCTATAGAAAACTTTGTGAAAATTCTTTTTCCATTGAAAATTGTATCAAAATTTTATTTCTATAGAAAGTTTAGTCAAAATTGTATTTCCATAGAAAATTTTGTCAAAATTTGATTTCTATAGAAAATTTTGTCAAAATTAGATTTCTATAGAAAATTTTGTCAAAATTTTATTACTATAGAAAATTTTGCCAAAACTTTATTTCTATAGAAAATTTTATTTCTACAGAAAACTTTCCCAAAATTTTATTTCTGTAGAAATTAGTCTAAAAATTTTAATTCTATGGAAAAATTTCTCAATTTTTTTTTTTTTAGAAAATTTTATTTTTATAGAAAATTTTCTCAAAATTTTATTTCCAAAGAAAGTTTTGTCAAAATTTTATTTCTTAGAAAATTGTTGTTCTGTAGAAAATTTTGCCAAAATGTATTTCTATAGAAAATTTTGCTAAAATTTTATTTCTATAGAAAATTTTGCCAACATTTTATTTCTATAGAATGTTTTGTCAAAATTTTATTTCTATAGAAAATTTTGTCAAAATTGTATTTCTATAGAAAATGTTGTCAAAATTTTATTTATATAGATAGTTTTGTCAAAATGTTATTTTTATACAAATTTTTGGCAAAATATTATTTTTATATAAAATTTTCTCAAGATTTGACTTCTATAGAAAATTTTGTCAAAATCTTTTGTCTCGAGAAAATTTTGTTACAATTTTATTTCTCTAGAAAATTTTGTCAAAATTTTATTTCTACAGAAAACTTTCTCAAATTTTTATTACTGTAGAAACTAGTCCAAAAATTTTATTTCTATAGAAAATGTTGTCAAAATTTTATTTATATAGAAAATTTTGTAAACATTTTATTTCTATAGAAAATTTTGTCAAAGTTTTATTTATATAAATAGTTTTGTCAAAATGTTATTTCTATAAAAATTTATGGCAAAATTTTATTTCTATATAAATATTTCTCAAGAATTGACTTCTATAGAAAATTTTGTCAAAACTTTATTTCTCGAGAATATTTTGTCAAAATTTTATTTCTATAGAAAATTTTGTCAAAATTTTATTTTTACAGAAAACTTTCACAAAATTTTATTTCTGTAGAAATTAGTCTAAAAATTTTATTTCTATAGAAAATTTTCTCAAAATTTTATTTTTATAGAAAATTTTCTCAAGATTTTATTTCCATAGAAAATTTTGTCAAAATTGTATTTCTTAGAAAATTTTGTCAACATTTTATTTTTCAGAATATTTTATCAAAATTTTATTTCAAAATTTTAAGTATGTCAAAATTTTATTTATTTAGCAAGTTTTGGAAAAATGTTATTTCTATAAAAATTTTTGGCTAAATTTTATTTGTATAAATAATTTTCTCAAGATTTGAATTCTTTCGAAAATGTTGCCAAATTTTTTTTTCTTGAGAATATTTTGTCAAAATTTTATTTCTCTAGAAAATTTTGTCAAAATTTTATTTCTAGAGAAACTTTTCTCATATAGCCCCCAACACATTTGACGGATGTGATCGAAAATTTAGATCTACAAAGTGGTGCAGGGTATAGTATAGTCGGCCCCGCCCGACTTTAGACTTTCCTTACTTGTTATTTCTGTAGAAATTTTTCTTAACATTTTATTTCTATAGAAAATTTTGTCCGATTCTTATGTTTATAGAACATCTTTACAAAACTTTTAGTTGTATAGAAAATTTTGTCTAATTTTTATTGCTATATAAAGTTTTTTTAAAAATTTTATTTCTCTAGAAAATTTTGTCAACATTTTATTTCTACAGAAAATTTTGTCAAAACTTTATTTCCATAGAAAATTTTGTCAAAATGTTATTCCTTTAGAAAATTTTATCAAAATTTTATTTCATAGAAAATTTTGTAAAAATTTTATTTCTGTAGAAAATTTTGTCAAAATTATATTTATATAGATAGTTTTGTTAAAATGTTATTTCGTTTTTTGCTTTTATTGTTGGTTTGTACTTTAATCATATTTGTTGTTTTGATCCCAGCTTTAAAACCATTGCGTTGACTAAACTATAAGAGTAGCTTAACCAACAGAGGAAAAGAATGTTTGTCAAATTTATTCGGGCAAAGCCCTATGGACTGAAAGATGGTTGGATGGACACACGTTTCGGAATTACCACAAAACTATCAACCAATTTTTTGACAGTGGCAAAGGAAAAGAGATATGATTGTACAAATTTATTTCGGCAATGGCCGGCTATCATAAAACTTTTTTTTCGGAAGGTTCAATTGCGGTTTACTTTGGGTTTAGTGAACTGTCTGAATTTATTCTGATAATTGGTTGATAGTTTTGCTGCAAGTAGAGGATTCTGATGAGGAATCTGGTAATTCCGAAACGTGTGTCCATCCAACCATATTGCAGTCTATAGGGCTTTGCCCAAATAAATTTGACAAACATTCTTTTGCTCTTATGGTTAAGCCACTCTTGTAGTTTAGTCAACGCCATGGCTTGAAAGCTGAGATCAAAACAACAAATAAAATGTTATTTCTATAAAATCTTTTGGCAAAATTTTATTTCTATATAAAATTTTCTCAAGATTTGACTTTTATAGAATATTTTGTCAAAATTTTTTTCTCGAGAAAATTTCGTCAAAATGTTATTTCTCCAGAAAATTTTGTCAAATTTTTCTTTCTAGAGAAAATTTTGTCAAAATTTTATTTCTAGAGAAAATTTTCTCAAAATTTTATTTCTGTAGAAATTTTTCTTAAAATTTTATTTCTACAGAAAATTTTTTCCAATTTTTATTTTTATAGAAAATTTTTACAAAAGTTTTAGTTCTATAGACAATTTTGCCCAATTTTTATTTCTATAATAAGTTTTTAAAAATGTTATTTCTATAGAAAATTTTGTTAAAATTTTATTTCTATAGAAAATTTTATCAAAACTTAATTTCTTTAAAAACTCTGTCAAAGTGTTGTTTCTATGGACGATTTTCTCAAAATTTTATTTCCATAGAACATTTTGTCCAAATTTTATTTCTATTGAAAATTTAGTCAAAGTTTTAGTTGTATAGAAAAATTTGTAAAAATTTTATTTATTTGGAAGATTTTTTCAAATTTCATTTATAAAGGGTGATACTGTCAAAATTTGGTCAATATAAACTTGACGTATTTCTTTCAATTTTGCATTTAAAAAACCTGAACACCCCTCATTTTGAAGGTGTTTGTGTGTAGAATGTTGCTCCTATTTTGATTTTGGAATTCACTCTTCAGTTGTCAAAATGCCGTCCAAGCAAGAAGAGCAGCGTATCAAAATTTTGCTCGCGCATCGCGAAAATCCGAGCTACTCGCACGCAAAGCTGGCAAAATCGCTAAAAGTTGCCAAATCAACCGTTACAAATGTAATTAAAGTGTTTGGGGAACGTTTGTCGACAGCCAGGAAGTCTGGATCGGGGGGAAATCGAAAACCGGAAGCCGCTGAGACGACAAAGAGAGTTGCCGGTAGTTTCAAGCGAAACCCTAACCTCTCTCTCCGAGATGCCGCAAATAAGCTGGGTGTATCGTCTACAACCGTGCATCGAGCCAAAAAACGAGCCGGACTATCGACTTACAAGAAGTTAGTGACTCCAAATCGCAATGATAAACAAAATACGACGGCCAAAGCGCGATCCCGGGGGCTGTACACGACAATACTGACGAAGTTTGACTGCGTGGTAATGGACGACAAAACCTACGTCAAAACCGACCACAAGCAGTTTCCGGGACAGGAGTTTTATACAACGACAAAAGGAAGGGGAAAGGTAGCAGATATTTTCAAGCACATAAAACTGTCAAAGTTCGCAAAGAAATATCTGGTTTGGCAAGCCATCTGTACCTGTGGCTTGAAAAGCAGCATTTTCATAGCTTCCGGGACTGTCAACCAAGACATTTACGTGAAAGAGTGTTTGAATAAACGTCTGCTGCCTTTCCTGAAGAAATACGGTTGTTCCGTACTGTTTTGGCCGGATTTGGCATCTTGCCATTACGGTAAAAAGGCCATGGAGTGGTACGCCGCCAACAACGTGCAGGAGGTTCCCAATGACAAGAACCCTCCCAACACGCCAGAGCTACGCCCAATTGAGAAATACTGGGCTATTGTCAAGCAGAACCTAAAGAAGACCAAAAAAACTGCTAAGGACGAGCAGCAGTTCAAGGCAAACTGGCTTTCTGCGGCGAAGAAGGTGGACAAGGTGGCTGTACAAAATCTGATGGCAGGTGTCAAGCGTGAGGCCCGGCAATTCGGATTTGGAAAAGCGAAAGCCTAACCTAATATTTTTCCTGAATTTTATATTAATTGAACTTGAAAAATAAATTTAATTTGATTTTTTAAATAAATGATTTCACCGATTTACATGCGTTTTCCCTTGACCAAATTTTGACCGTATCACCCTTTATGGAAAATTTTCTGAAAATTTTATTTCTAGTGGAAATGTTTGCAGAGATTTTTTTTAAATTTAATTATACCCTCCACCATAGGATGGGGGGTATATTAACTTTGTCATTCCGTTTGTAACACATTGAAATATTGCTCTAAGACCCCATAAAGTATATATATTCTGGGTCGTGGTGAAATTCTGAGTCGATCTGAGCATGTCCTTCCATCCGTCCGTCCGTCCGTCCGTCTGTTGAAATCATGCTAACTTCCGAACGAAACAAGCTATCAACTTGAAACTTGGCACAAGTAGTTGTTATCGATGTAGGTCGGATGGTGTTGAAAATGGGCCATATCGGTCCACTTTTACGTATAGCCCCCATATAAAGGGACCCTCAGATTTAGCTTGTGGAGCCTCAAACAGAAGCAAATTTCATCCGATCCGGCTGAAATTTGGTACATGGTGTTAGTATATGGTATCTAACAACCATGCAAAAATTGGTCCACATCGGTCCATAATTATATATAGCCCCCAAATAAACTGATCCCCCGATTTGGATTGCGAGGCCTCTAAGAGAAGCAAATTTCATCCGATCCGGCTGAAATTTGGTACTTGGTGTTAGTATATGGTCTCTAACAACCATGCAAAATTGGTCCACATGGGTCCATAATTATATATAGCCCCCATATAAACCGATCCGCCGATTTGGCTTGCGAGGCCTCTAAGAGAAGCAAATTTTATCCGATCCGCCTGAAATTTGGTACATGGTGTTAGTATATGGTCTCTAACAATCATGCACAAATTGGTCCACATCGGTCCATAATTATATATAACCCCCATATAAACCGATCCCCAGATTTGGCTTGCGGAGACTCAAAGAGAAGCAAATTTCATCCGATCCGGCTGAAATTTGGTACATGATGTTGGTATATGGTCTCTAACAACCATGCAAAAATTGGTCCACATCGGTTCATAATTATATATAGCCCCCATATAAACCGATTTCCAGAATTGGCTTGTGGAGCCTCTAAGAGAAGCATATTTCATCCGATCCGGCTGAAATTTGGTACATGGTGTTGGTATATGGTCTCTAACAATCATGCAAAAATTGGTCCACATCGGTCCATAATTATATATAACCCCCATATAAACCGATCCCCAGATTTGGCTTGCGTAGCCTCAAAGAGAAGCAAATTTCATCCGATCCAGCTGAAATTTGGTACATGATGTTGGTATATGGTCTCTAACAACCATGAAAAAATTGGTCCACATCGGTCCATAATTATATATAGCCCCCATATAAACCGATCCCCAGATTTGGCTTGCGAAGTCTCCAAGACAAGCAAATTTCATCCAAGCCGGTTGTAATTTGGAACATGGTGTTAGTATATGATCTTTAACAACCGTGCCAGAATTGGTCCATATCGGTCCATAATTATATATAGCCCCCATATAAAACGTTCTCCAGATTTGACCTCCGGAGCCTCTTGGAGGAGCAAAATTCATCCGATCCGGTTCAAATTAGGAACGTGGTGTTAGTATATGGTCGCTAACAACCATACCAAAATTGGTCCAATCACACAAAAATTGGTCCATATCGGTTCATAATCATGGTTGCCACTAGAGCCAAAAATAATCTACCAAAATTTTATTTCTATAGAAAATTTTGTCAAAATGTTATTTCTATAGAAAATGTTGTCAAAATTTTATTTCTAGAGAAAATTTTGTTAAAATTTTATTCGGTTCATAATAAAATTTTCATCATTTTCGAAATTTTATTTCTATAGAAAATTTTGTCAAAATTTTATTTTTATAGAAAATTTTGTTCTAATTTTATTCGGTTCATAATCATGGTTGCCACTCGAGCCACAAATAATCTACCAAGATTTTATTTCTATAGAAAATTTTGTTAAAATTTTATTTCTGTAGAAATTTTTGTCAAAATTTTCTTTCTATAGAATATTATGTCAAAATTTTTATTTCTATAGAAAATTTTGTGAAAATTTTATTTCTATAGAAAATTTTGTTAAAATTTTATTTCTGTAGGAAATTTTGTCAAAATTTTATGTCTACTTTGTCAAACTGAATTATATACGTATTGGATCGATCTTTTTTGATTTAATATATACCACGTATGGACTTACATACAATTTAGAAGATGGTGTTAGGAGGTTTTAAGATACCTTGCCATCGGCAAGCGTTACCGCAACTTAAGTAATTCGATTGTGGATGGCAGTGTTTAGAAGAAGTTTCTAGGCAATCCATGATGGAGGGTACATAAGCTTCGGCCTGGCCGAACTTACGGCCGTATATACTTGTTTTGTCTAATATAGACTCCATAAAGACGCATTAACAGTTTAGAACACAATGTTAAGAATTTTTAAGACACCTTGCCATAGGCAAGTGTTCCCTACTCAACTAATCCGATTGCAGATGACAGTCTTTAGTAGAACTTTCTTCGCAATTAATAGTGAGTGGGTTCATAAGAGTCGTCCTGGCAAAAGTTTCTCCCGTATATTCTTATTTCAAATTCACCATCTAAAGCATTTAAGACTCACCCTGTTAATACGATATATAGGAGTAATTGGAAATAAATGCATGTAACTTTCCACCAATTGCTCAGACCAAAAGTTTTCTCACAAATAACAATTTGTCACATCCTTTGGGCCATAAAACGAAATGGTGCCGGCAAAAATTTAATGTGTACGGAAGTGCACAAAACCGAACACCTGAAACACTATTTCTATATGACCGAAACTAACAAAAGCGAAAAAGCAAACACACACACACACACACACACACAACCAAATGAACGAACAACTGTTCCGATAACAATTCCAAACATGAAAAACTTTCCAAGGCAATCAACATTGACAACATTTACGATGTACTACGACGACATCCTTTTTTATTATCAACATGAAAAGGTTGAACTAAAATGTAAACGGAAAATGTCAGTTAAAAATTCTGCTATAGTTCCTCTTCACCGAAAAATGGGCCATGGCAAAAGGAAACCGAAAGTTTCTTTGCAATGCCTTTAGGCAAACTACATTGAAGTAAAGTTTTACTAAAGGATCTCTACTTAAAACAAAAGCAACTATTTGGAAAACTTATTTTCCATGTGAAAGGAGGTGAATGAAGGCTAAATATCTCCATATTCTCATATTGAAGATAAATTAGAAATTTCCATTTCAAAAATTTTCCATGGGTGGCCTTTTAAATTGCATTCAGATTTTTAATAGAAAATTTAAAAAATTTAAATCATTAGAAATCTCATTGAATTAGTTTGCTTTTCTATATACCCTCCTACATAGGATAGAGGGGGGAAATATTGGTGTCATGCCTAATAATGTATATATATACTCTGGATCGTGGTGAAATTCTGAGTCGATCCACACATTTTTGTCCAAATTTTATTTAATCACATTTTTGTCCGAATTTTATTTCTATAGAAAATTTTGTCAACATTTTATTTCTATAGAAAATTTTGTGAAATTTTAATTTCAATTTTATTTCTATAAAAAATTTTGTCAAAATTTTATTTCTATAAAAAAAATTTTCAAAAATTTTATTTTTATAGAAAATTTTATTTCTATAAAAATTTTGTCAAAATTTTTTTCTATAGAAAATTTTGTCAAAATTTGACTTCTATAGAATATTTTGTCAAAATTTGACTTCTATAGAAAATTTTGGCAAACTTTTATTACTATAGATTTTTTATACCCTGCTCCACACTGTGGAACAGGGTATTATAAGTTAGTGCATATGTTTGCAACACCCAGAAGGAGACAAGATAGACACATGGTGTCTTTGGCAAAAATGCTCAGGGTGGGCTCCTGAGTCGATATAGCGATGTCCGTCTGTCAGTGAACACATTTTTGTAATCAAAGTCTAGGTCGCAGTTTTAGTCCAATCGACTTCAAATTTTGCACAAGTATGTGTTTTGGCTCAGAATAGAACTCTATATGGACTTATATGGCCCCAGAAGCCAGAGTTTTTCCCTAATTTGCACAAGAAGAACAATTAGTACTATAGTCAAGTGTGCCAAATTTTATTGAAATCGCTTCAGATTTAGATATAGCTCCCATATATATCTTTCGCCCGATATGGACTAATACGGTCCCAGAAGCCAAAATTTTACCCCAATTTGGTTGAAATTTTGCACAGAGAGCAGTATTAGTAGTGTAGTCAAGTGTGCCAAATTTTATTGAAATCGGTTCATATTTAGATATAGCTCCCATCACTAGCGTAGCTAGACAATTTTCCTAGGGGGGGCTATAGCCCCCCTAGCTGAAAATTTATAGACTGAACTTTTAGGTTCAATTAATGTTTTATTTCATAAAAATGAATAACAATATAGGCATCAAAATAACTCGACAATTAATTTATAATAAAGCAACTAAAATTAGTTCCACACTTTTCCCAGCAAAAAAATTGGGAGTTGTTCTAAAGGCACAACTTTAAAAGCACTTCCAAACATGTCCTCACAAAGAAGTTAATTATTTTAACTACACAGGAAGTTTTTTTATTTAATTTTTTTCATATTTTAATGCGTAATTTTTTGTTTTCTTTAAAAAAAAGAAGTAAGAGTAAATAAAATGGTGCAAATTATTCAAATTTTGCCACAAAAATGCTAAATTCGTTATAGAAATTTTTATAGAATTTTTGAAAATATTCGAGGGAAAACGTTTCAAACAAGCGTTAGAATGCATTAAAAATCATAAAAAATATAAAAATTAATTATTTGGGAAAATATAACAAAATTTTTTAATTCACATTCAAAACACTGAATTTGGATCACAACTTAAGAAGTGATGCAAATTCATTGCAACGGCTGTTGAAACGGTGGACATTCGTTCTATGACAATTTCATATTACATTCATCGCTTCTCCGCCAATTTTGCACCACTTCCGGACCCAAAAAGAAAATTTTCATTTCTTTTTGGCTATGCTTTTTTGCAGCATTATTAAGATATTAATTTATGAAAGAATAGAATCAAATACTATTTTTTTAAATAAATTGACTAAACCAGACTAAACAAAATAATAAAGGAGCTTTAGTTATTCAACTAAATCAAAAGTTCAACCACAGATTTATTTTATAAATATCAGATTTCAAACATTGCCATCGGCAACTTCTACCACAACCAAAGTAATTCGATTGTGCATGAAAGTCTTTAGCGGAACTTGGTGCAGTTGTTGTACTTGTTTAATTTTTAGAAATATATAAAATCGTAAATAGGTTTTCAAATTCTGGGGGGGGCTAAAATTTTTCTGGGGTGGTCTAAGCCCCCTCCCCAGAGGCCTTCCTACGCTTATGGCTCCCATATATATCGTTCGCCCGATTTACACTCATATGACCACAGTGGCCAATTTTTTACTCCGATTTTATTGAAATTGTGCACAGGGAGTAGAATTAGCATTGTAGCTATGCGTGTCAAATTTGGTTGAAATCGGTTCAAATTTAGATATAGCTCCCATATATATCTTTCGCCCGATATGGACTATTATGGTCCTAGAAGCCAGAGTTTTGTTTCAATTTGGTTCAAATTTTGCACACGAAGTACAATTCGTAGTATAGTCATGTGTGCCAAATTTGATTTAAATCGGTTCAGATTTAGATATTGCTCCCATATATATCTGTCGCCCGATATGGAATAATATGGTCCTAGAAGCCAGAGTTTTGGCCCAATTTGGTTGAAATTTTGCACTAGGAGTACAATTAGCAGTATAGTACAGTGTGCCAAATTTTATTGAAATCGGTTCAGATTTAGATATAACTCCCATATACAGCTTTCGCCCGATTTATACTCATATGACCACAGAGGCCAATTTTTTGCACCGATTTATTTGAAATTTTGCACAGGGAGTAGAATTAGCATTGTAGCTTTGCGTGCCAAATTTTATTGAAATCGGTTCAAATTTAGATATAGCTCCCATATATATCTTTCGCCCGATTTATACTCATATGACCACAGAGGCCAATTTTTAATTCCGATTTAGTTGAAATTTTGCACAAGGAGTAGAATTAGCATTGTAACTATGCGTGCCAAATTTGGTTGAAATCGTTTAAGATTTGGATATATCTCCCATATATAGCTTTCGCCCGATTTACACTCATATGACCACAGAGGCCAATTTTTAACTCCGATTTAATTGAAATTTTGCACAGGGAGTAGAATTAGCATTGTAACTATGCACGCTAAATTTGGTTGAAATCGGTTCAGATTTAGATATAACTCCCATATACAACTTTCGCCCGATTTATACTCATATGACCACAGAGGCCAATTTTTAATTCCGATTTAGTTGAAATTTTGCACAGAGAGTAGAATTAGCATTGTTGCTATGCGTGCCAAATTTGGTTGAAATCGGTTCAGATTTAGATATAGCTCCCATATATATGTTTTTCTGATTTCGACAAAAATGGTCAAAATACCAACATTTTCCTTGTAAAATCGCCACTGCTTAGTCCAAAAGTTGTAAAAATGACTATAATTTTCGTTAACTTCTAATACATATATATCGAGCGATAAATCATAAATAAACTCTTGCGAAGTTTTCGTAAAATTGCTTCAGATTTAAATGTTTCACATATTTTTATACCCTCCACCATAGGATGGGGGGTATATTAACTTTGTCATTCCGTTTGTAACACATCGAAATATTGATCTAAGACCCCATAAAGTATATATATTCTGGGTCGTGGTGAAATTCTGAGTCGATCTGAGCATGTCCGTCCGTCCGTCCGTCCGTCCGTCCGTCCGTCCGTCCGTCCGTCCGTCTGTTGAAATCACGCTAACTTTCGAACGAAACAAGCTATCGACTTGAAACTTGGCACAAGTAGTTGTTATTGATGTAGGTCGGATGGTATTGAAAATGGGCCATATCGGTCCACTTTTACGTATAGCCCCCATATAAACGGACCCCCAAATTTGGCTTGCGAGGCCTCTAAGAGAAGCAAATTTCATCCGATCCGGCTGAAATTTGGTACATGGTGTTAATATATGGTCTCTAACAACCATGCAAAAATTGGTTCATATCGGTCCATAATTATATATAGCCCCCATATAAACCGATCCCCCGATTTGGCTTGCGGGGCCTCTAAGAGAAGCAAATTTCATCCGATCCGGCTGAAATTTGGTACATGGTGTTAATATATGGTCTCTAACAACCATACAAAAATTGGTTCATATCGGTTCATAATTATATATAGCCCCCATATAAACCGATCCCCCGATATGGCTTTCAGACCCTCTAAGAGCAACAATTTTCATCCGATCCGGCTGAAATTTGGTACATGGCGTTAGTATATGGTCTCTAATAATCATGCAAAAATTGGTCCATATCGGTCCATAATTATATATAGCCCCCATATAAACCGATCCCCCGAATTGGCTTGCGGAGCCTCTAAGAGAAGCAAATTTCATCCGATCCGGCTGAAATGTGGTACATGGTGTTAGTATATGGTCTCTAACAATCATGCAAAAATTGGTCCATATCGGTCCATAATTATATATAGCCTCCATATAAACCGATCACCAGATTTGACCTCCGGAGCCTCTTGGAAGACCAAAATTTATCTGATTCAGTTGAAATTTGGTACGTGATGTTAGTATATGGTATCCAACAACCATGCAGGAATTGGTTCCTATCAGTCCATAATAATATATAGCTCCCATATAAACCGATCCCCAGATTTGACCTCCGGTGCCTTTTGGAGAAGCAAAATTCATCCGATCTGGTTGAAATTTGGTACGTGGTGGTAGTATATGATATTTAACAACCATGTGAGTTGAAATTTGTGGATGACAGTCTTTCGTAGAAGTTTCTACGCAATCCATGGTGGAGGGTACATAAGATTCGGCCTGGCCGAACTTACGGCCGTATGTACTTGTTTTACTAATATTGTGTTCCACCCTAGTGTATAGCCGACTTTAATTTTGAGTCTATAGATTTTGTAGAAGTCTATCAAATTCTGTCCAGATCGAGTGACCCGACTTTAGACTTTCCTTACTTGTTTCAAAATATATAATGAAAATATAATGAGATTTTGACCAAATAATCTGTTGAAAATATTTGGTCAAAATTTTATTTTTATAGAAAATTTTGTCAACATTTTATTTCTATAGAAAATTTTATTTCTACAGAAAATTTTGTCAATCAACATATTTTTTTTTTCAAAATATATAATGAAAGTATTATGAATTTTTGACAAAACATTCTATTGAAAATATTTTGTCAAAATTATATTTCTATAAAAAATTTTGTCACAATTTTTTTTTATATATTTTTTTTTCCAAAATATATAATGAAAATATAAAGAAATTTTGACAAAATATTCTATTGAAAATATTTTCAGAAAATTTTCCATAGAAATGAAATTTGACAAAATTTTCTAAATAAATAAATAAAAATATTTTTCTATACATTTAAAACTTTGACTAAATTTTCGATAGAAATAAAATTTGGACAAAATTTTCTATGGAAATAAAATTTTGAGAAAATCTTCTATAGAAACAACATTTTGACAGAGTTTTTAAAGAAATTAAGTTTTGATAAAATTTTCTATAGAAATAAAATTTTAACAAAATTTTCTATAGAAATAACATTTTTAAAAAACTTTATATAGAAATAAAAATTTGGCAAAATTTTCTATAAAACTAAAACTTTTATAAAAATTTTTTATAAAAATAACAAGTAGGGAAAGTCTAAAGTCGGCCGGGGCCGACTATATTATACCCTGTACCACTTTGTAGATCTAAATTTTCGATACCATATCACATCCGTCAAATGTGTTGGGGGCTATATATAAAGGTTTGTCCCAAATACATACATTTAAATATCACTCGATCTGGACAGAATTTGATAGACTCTACAAAATCTATAGACTTAAAATTTAAGTCGGCTAATGCACCAGGGTGGAACACAATGTTAGTAAAAAAAATATGGGAAACGTTTAAATCTGAAGCAATTTTAAGGAAACTTCGAAAAAGTTTATTTATGATTTATCGCTCGATATATATGTATTAGAAGTTTAGGAAAATTAGATTCATTTTTACAACTTTTCGACTAAGCAGTGGCGATTTTACAAGGAAAATGTTGGTATTTTGACCATTTTTGTCGAAATCAGAAAAACATATATATGGGAGCTATATCTAAATCTGAACCGATTTCAACCAAATTTGGCACGCATAGCAACAATGCTAATTCTACTCCCTGTGCAAAATTTCAACTAAATCGGAGCAAAAAATTAGCCTCTGTGGTCATATGAGTGTAAATCGGGCGAAAGCTATATATGGGAGCTATATCCAAATCTGAACCGATTTCCACCAAATTTGACACGCATAGCTATAATGCTAATTCTACTCCCTGTGCAAAATTTCATCTAAATCGGAGCAAAAAATTGGCCTCTGTGGACAAAGGAGTGTAAATCGGGCGAAAGCTATATATGGGAGCTATATCTAAATCTGAACCGATTTGGATGATATTTTGCAAGTTTTTCGAGACTCATAAAATATTGAGATGTACGGAATTTGAGGAAGATCGGTTGATATACACGCCAATTATGACCAGATCGGTGAAAAATATATATGGCAGCTATATCTAAATCTGAACCGATTTTTTCCAAAATCAATAGGGATCGTCTTTGAGCCGAAACAGGACCCCATACCAAATTTTAGGACAATCGGACTAAAACTGCGAGCTGTACTTTGCACACAAAAATACATCAACAGACAAACAGACGGACAGACAGACAGACAGACAGACAGACAGACAGACAGACATCGCTAAATCGACTCAGAATTTAATTCTAAGACGATCGGTATACTAAACGATGGGTCTCAGACTTTTCCTTCTTGGCGTTACATACAAATGCACAAACTTATTATACCCTGTACCACAGTAGTGGTGAAGGGTATAAAAATTGGAAAAAATTTTCTGTAGAAATAAAATTTTAAGAAAAATTTCTACAGAAATAAAATTTTGAGAAAATTTTCTCTAGAAATAAAATTTTGACAAAATTTTCCCTAGAAATAAAAATTTTATAAAATTTTCTAGAGAAATAAAATTTTGACGAAATTTTCTCGAGAAAAAAAAATTTGACAAAATATTCTATAAAAGTCAAATCTTGAGAAAATTTTATATAGAAATAAAATTTTGCCAAAAATTTTTAAAGAAATAACATTTTATTTGTTGTTTTGATCTCAGCTTTAAAACCATTGCGTTGACTAAACTACAAGAGTAGCTTAACCAACAGAGGAAAATAATGTTTGTCAAATTTATGTGGGCAAAGCCCTATAGTCTGCAAGATGGTTGGATGAACGCACGTTTTATTTCTATAGAAACATTTGCCAAAATTTTATTTTCATATATATTTTTTTCAAAATATATAATGAAAATATAATGAAATTTTGACAAAATTATCTGTTGAAAATATTTGGTAAAAATTTTTTTCTATAGAAAATTTTGTCAAAATTTTATTTCTATAGACACATTTGGCAAAATTTTATTTTCGTATATATATTTTTTTTTCAAAATATATAATGAAAATATAATGAAATTTTGACAAAATAATCTGTTGAAAATATTTGGTCAAAATTTTATTTCTATAGAAAATTTTGTCAAAATTTTATTTCTACAGAAAATTTTGTCAATCAATATTTTTTTTTTTTTAATATAAAATGAAAGTATTATGAAATTTTGACAAAACATTATATTGAGAATATTTTGTCAAAACTATATTTCTATAAAAAATTTTGTTAAAATTTTATTTCTATATATTTTTTTTCCAAAATATATAATGACAATATAATGAGATTTTTACAAAATATTATAATGAAAATATTTGGTCAATATTTCATTTCTATAGAATATTTTTTTGAAATTTTTTTCAACAATTTTATTTCTATCGATAATTTTATTTCTATAGAAAATATTGTCAAAATTATATTTCTATGGATAATTTAGTCATTCATTCATTTATTTTTATAGACCATTTTATTTCAATATTTAATTTGTATAGAAAACTTTCTCAAAATTTTATTTCTATGGAAAATTTGTTAAAATTTTATTTCTATAGAAAAATTTGTCAAAATTTTATTTCTATAGAAAAATTTGCCACATGTTATTTCGATAGAATTTTTTTTTCAAAATATTTTTTATAGAATATTTTGTCCACAAATGTAATTTCTATAGAATATTTTGTCAAAATTTTATTTCTGTAGAAAAATTTGACAAAATTTTATTTCTATAGATTGTTTTTTTCAAACCATTATTGCTAAAGAATATTTTGTCAGATCTTAATTCCTATAGAAAATTTTGTCAAAATTTTATTTCTATAGAAAACTTTGTTTTTTATGGAAAAATTTGTCAAAATTTTATTTCTGTAGAAAATTTTGTTAAAATGTCATTTGTATAGAAAATTTTGTCAAAATTTTTTTTCTATAGAAAATTGTATTTTTAATTTTTTAACGTTTTTTCAATATTTAATTTGTATAAAATTTTTTCAATATTTAATTTGTATAGAAACTTTCTCAAAATTTTATTTCTATAGAAAATTGTTTTTATGGAAGAATTGGTCAAAATTTTATTTTTATAGAAAATTTGTCAAAATTTTAATTCTATAGAAAATTTTGTTAAAATTTCAATTGTATAGAAAAATTTATCAAATTTCATTTCTCTAAATTTTTTTTTTTCAAAATATTATTTCTATAGAATATTGTATCCAAAATTTTATTTCTATAGAAAATTTTCTCAAAAATTTTATTTCTATAGAAAACGTTCTCAATTTTTTTTTTTTGTATAGAAAATTTTCTCAAACATTTTATTTCGATGGATAATTTTGTCAAAAATTTTATTTCTATAGAACATTTTCTCAATTTTTTGTTTGTTTAGAAATTTTTCTCAAAAATTTTATTTCGATAGAAAATTTCGTTTTTATAGAAAGTTTTCTCAAAAAAATTTTTTTTGTGTAGAAATTTTTCTCAAAAATTTTATTTCTAAAATATTTTTTTTTCAAAATTGAATTTCTAAAGGGTGATACGGTCAAAATTTGGTCAAGGGAAAACGCGTGTAAATCGGTGAAATCGTTTATTTAAAAAATCAAATTAAATTTATTTTTATACCCTCCACCATAGGATGGGGGGTATATTAACTTTGTCATTCCGTTTGTAACACATCGAAATATTGATCTAAGACCCCATAAAGTATATATATTCTGGGTCGTGGTGAAATTCTGAGTCGATCTGAGCATGTCCGTCCGTCCGTCCGTCCGTCCGTCCGTCCGTCCGTCCGTCTGTTGAAATCACGCTAACTTTCGAACGAAACAAGCTATCGACTTGAAACTTGGCACAAGTAGTTGTTATTGATGTAGGTCGGATGGTATTGAAAATGGGCCATATCGGTCCACTTTTACGTATAGCCCCCATATAAACGGACCCCCAAATTTGGCTTGCGAGGCCTCTAAGAGAAGCAAATTTCATCCGATCCGGCTGAAATTTGGTACATGGTGTTAATATATGGTCTCTAACAACCATGCAAAAATTGGTTCATATCGGTCCATAATTATATATAGCCCCCATATAAACCGATCCCCCGATTTGGCTTGCGGGGCCTCTAAGAGAAGCAAATTTTATCCGATCCGGCTGAAATTTGGTACATGGTGTTAATATATGGTCTCTAACAACCATACAAAAATTGGTTCATATCGGTTCATAATTATATATAGCCCCCATATAAACCGATCCCCCGATATGGCTTTCAGACCCTCTAAGAGCAACAATTTTCATCCGATCCGGCTGAAATTTGGTACATGGCGTTAGTATATGGTCTCTAATAATCATGCAAAAATTGGTCCATATCGGTCCATAATTATATATAGCCCCCATATAAACCGATCCCCCGAATTGGCTTGCGGAGCCTCTAAGAGAAGCAAATTTCATCCGATCCGGCTGAAATGTGGTACATGGTGTTAGTATATGGTCTCTAACAATCATGCAAAAATTGGTCCATATCGGTCCATAATTATATATAGCCTCCATATAAACCGATCACCAGATTTGACCTCCGGAGCCTCTTGGAAGACCAAAATTTATCTGATTCAGTTGAAATTTGGTACGTGATGTTAGTATATGGTATCCAACAACCATGCAGGAATTGGTTCCTATCAGTCCATAATAATATATAGCTCCCATATAAACCGATCCCCAGACTTGACCTCCGGTGCCTTTTGGAGAAGCAAAATTCATCCGATCTGGTTGAAATTTGGTACGTGGTGGTAGTATATGATATTTAACAACCATGTGAGTTGAAATTTGTGGATGACAGTCTTTCGTAGAAGTTTCTACGCAATCCATGGTGGAGGGTACATAAGATTCGGCCTGGCCGAACTTACGGCCGTATGTACTTGTTCAAGTTCAATTAATATAAAATTCAGGAAAAATATTCAGTTAGGCTTTCGCTTTTCCAAATCCGAATTGCCGGGCCTCACGCTTGACACCTGCCATCAGATTTTGTACAGCCACCTTGTCCACCTTCTTCGCCGCAGAAAGCCAGTTTGCCTTGAACTGCTGCTCGTCCTTAGCAGTTTCTTTGGTCTTCTTTAGGTTCCGCTTGACAATAGCCCAGTATTTCTCAATTGGGCGTAGCTCTGGCGTGTTGGGAGGGTTCTTGTCATTGGGAACCACCTGCACGTTGTTGGCCTTTTTACCGTAATGGCAAGATGCCGAATCCGGCCAAAACAGTACGGAACAACCGTGTTTCTTTAGGAAAGACAGCAGACGTTTATTCACACACTCTTTCACGTAAATTTCTTGGAAAATGCTGCTTTTCAAGCCACAGGTACAGATGGCTTGCCAAACCAGATATTTCTTTGCGAACTTTGACAGTTTTATGTGCTTGAAAATATCTGCTACCTTTCCCCTTCCTTTTGCCGTCGTATAAAACTCCTGTCCCGGAAGCTGCTTGTAGTCGGCTTTGGCGTAGGTTTCGTCGTCCATTACCACGCAGTCAAACTTCGTCAGCATTGTCGTGTACAGCCTCCGGGATCGCGCTTTGGCCGTCGTATTTTGTTTATCATCGCGATTTGGAGTCACTACCTTCTTGTAAGTCGATAGTCCGGCTCGTTTTTTGGCTCGATGCACGGTTGTAGACGATACACCCAGCTTATTTGCGGCATCTCGGAGAGAGAGGTTAGGGTTTCGCTTGAAACTACCGGCAACTCTCTTTGTCGTCTCAGCGGCTTCCGGTTTTCGATTTCCCCCCGATCCAGACTTCCTGGCTGTCGACAAACGTTCCCCAAACACTTTAATTACATTTGTAACGGTTGATTTGGCAACTTTTAGCAATTTTGCCAGCTTTGCGTGCGAGTAGCTTGGATTTTCGCGATGCGCGAGCAAAATTTTGATACGCTGCTCTTCTTGCTTGGACGGCATTTTGACAACTGAAGAGTGAATTCCAAAATCAAAATAGGAGCAACATTCTACACACACACACCTTCAAAATGAGGGGTGTTCAGGTTTTTTAAATGCAAAATTGAAAGAAATACGTCAAGTTTATATTGACCAAATTTTGACCGTATCACCCTTTATAGAAAATTTTGTGAAATTTTTTTTCTATAGAAAATGTTATAAAAGTTGTATGTTATATCTACAGATTTGTTGAAAATTTTATTTTTATAGAAAATTTTGTCAACATTTTATTTCTATAGAAAGTTTTGTCAAAATTTTATTTCTAAACTAAGATACACTTTTTCGTCTTATAAAGATGAAGTAAAGGTAACTTTTTATAGGTATAAACTATCATACAACTCAAACCTTATAACTTTGTGAAACTAATATCCTGCACAAAATAACATATCCCTTCCTTTTCATCACTGTAACAATATGACCTCAATAAATATACCTATTCATTATGTTTGAATTTCAATATACCTTTCATCTCCTTGAAAAGATAAGTTTAGGATATTCATAAAAATTGTTCTCCAAACATGTTTCATATACAGGATATTAAACAATGGCAAAAACCAATCAAAAGGAAAAGCCCTATATATGTTATACCTACGATACACGATATTATCTCATCCTTAATATTATTACTGACAATTTATTTTTTTTTTGTGGATTTCACTTTTTTCGCATTGTTTGACATGACTTCCGTCCTTATTGACAATGGGGATATTTTTTTTTTTACTTTTTTTGCCATAAATTATCCTAACTAGAATGTGCAACAATCTCTATAGGCCGGAAGTCAGATATATACAAAGCATCGTGTGGGGGTTTGAGCCTGTGAGTAATGGGATGAGCATATATCCGATTTTGTTGTTGTTGTTCACAACAAAATTTCACCTCCATAAAGGATATTGAAATATGTATTCTAGTCAATAGCCAGGATATACTCGTACACACGCACATATATATTGTTCCCCATTCAACAAATCCTTTTAATATGATTATTTATGACTTCTGGGAAATGAGAAAAGGAAAAAATGTATTTGGGGTTATTTATACAATTTTTTCTTTATCCTTAATATCGGCCAAACGGTAGAGAATGATGCGAACCATATATTTCAATAATGGAAAATTATGATTTACTATTCAATAATTAAATTTACTACTGCTGGTGTCCTAGTTTTGATTTCACAAAGTCTAACATGGGATGAGCAAAAGTATGAATTGTATAAGGATTTAACCACAAAGTGGTTGAGGTATTTTGAAAAATTTTCTACAGAAGTAAAATTTTGCAAAAATTTTCTATAGAAGTAAAATTTTGCGAAAATTTTCTATAGAAATAAAACTTTGCGAAAATTTTCAATAGACATAAAAATTTGACAAAATTTTCTACAGAAATAAACTTTTGACAAAATTTTCTATAGAAATAAAATTTTGACATGATTTTCTATAGAAATAAAATTTTGCAAAAATTTTCTATAGAAATGATATTCTGCGAAAATTTTGTATAGAAATGGTATTTTGACAAAATTTTCGATAGAAATAAAATTTTGCGAAAATTTTCTATAGAAATGATATTCTGCTAAAATTTTCTATAGAACTGATATTTTGACAAAATTTTCGATAGAAATAAAATATTGGAAAAATTTGCTATAGAAATACAATTTTGACATAATTTATTATAGAAATAAAATTTTGCGAAAAATTTTCTACAGAAGTAAAATTTTGAAAAATTTTCTACAAAAGTAAAATTTTGCGAAAAATTTCTATAGAAATAAAACATTGGAAAAATTTGATATAGAAATACAATTTTGACATAATTTACTATAGAAATAAAATTTTGCGAAAAATTTTCTACAGAAGTAAAATTTTGCGAAAATTTTCTATAGAAATAAAACATTGCGAAAATTTTCAATAGATATATAATTTTGACAAAATTTTCTATAAAAATAACATTTTGACATAATTTTCTATAGAAATAAAATTTTGCAAAAATTTTCTATAGAAATAAAATTTTGACATAATTTTCTATAGAAATATAATTTTGACAAAATTTACTTTAGAAATAAAATTTTGCGAAAATTTTCTATAGAAATGATATTCTGCGAAAATTTTCTATAGAAATGATATTTTGACAAAATTTTCGATAGAAATAAAATATTGAAAAAATTTGCTATAGAAATACAATTTTGACATAATTTACTATAGAAATAAAATTTTGCGAAAATTTTCTATATAAACGATATTTTGACAAAATTTTCGATAGAAATAAAATTCTGACAAAATTTTCTACAGAAATAAAATGTTGACCGAATTTTGTGTAGCAATAAAATTTTGCGAACATTGAACTGTAGAAATAAAATTGCGAACTGTAGAAATAAAATTTTTAAAAAAATTTTCTATAGAAATTAAATTTTGCAAAAATTTTCTATAGAAATAAAATTTTGAGAAAATTTTCTATAGAAATGAAAGTTTGACATAATTTACTATAGAAATAAAATTTTGCAAAAATTTTCTATAGAAATGATATTTTGACAAAATTTTCGATAGAAATAAAATTTTGCGAAAATTTTCTATAGAAATGATATTCTGCGAAAATTTTCTATAGATTGATATTCTGCGAAAATTTTCAATAGAAATAAAATTCTGACAAAATTTTCTATAGAAATAACATTTTACGAGAATTTTCTATAGAAATAAAATTTTAAGAGCTTTTTCCCTAGAAATTAAATTTTGCAAAAATTTTCTATAGAAATAAAATTTTGACAAAATTTGCTATAGAAATAAAAGTTTGACATAATTTACTATAGAAATAAAATTTTGCAAAAATTTTCTATAGAAATGATATTTTGACAAAATTTTCAATAGAAATAAAATTTTGACAAAATTTTCTATAGAAATAAAATATTGGCCACATTTTCTGTAGAAATAAAATTTTGCGAAATTTCCTATAGAAATAACATTTTACGAGAATTTTCTATAGAAATAAAATTTTAAAAAATTTTTCTAAAAAAATTTAATTTTGCAAAAATTTTCTATACAAATAAAATTTTGAGAAAATTTTCTATAGAAATAAAATTTTGACAAAATTTTCTATAAAAATAAAATTTTGACATAATTTTCTATAGAAATATAATTTTGACAAAATTTACTTTAGAAATAAAATTTTGCGAAAATTTTCTATAGAAATGATATTTTGACAAAATTTTCGATAGAAATAAAATTTTGCGAAAATTTTCTATAGAAATGATATTCTGCGAAAATTTTCTATAGATTGATATTCTGCGAAAATTTTCGATAGAAATAAAATATTGAAACAATTTGCCATAGAAATACAATTTTGACATAATTTACTATAGAAATAAAATTTTGCGAAAATTTTCTATAGAAATGATATTCTGCGAAAATTTTCTATAGAAATGATATTTTGACAAAATTTTCGATAGAAATAAAATATTGAAAAAATTTGCTATAGAAATACAATTTTGACATAATTTACTATAGAAATAAAATTTTGCGAAACATTTTCTACAGAAGTAAAATTTTGAAAATTTTTCTACAGAAAATTTTCAATAGACATAAAATTTTGGCAAAATTTTCTACAGAAATAAAATTTTGACAAAATTTTCTATAAAAATAAAATTTTGACATAATTTTCTATAGAAATATAATTTTGACAAAATTTACTTTAGAAATAAAATTTTGCGAAAATTTTCTATAGAAATGATATTCTGCGAAAATTTTCTATAGAAATGATATTTTGACAAAATTTTCTACAGAAATAAAATGTTGACCGAATTTTGTGTAGCAATAAAATTTTGCGAACATTGAACTGTAGAAATAAAATTGCGAACTGTAGAAATAAAATTTTTAAAAAAATTTTCTATAGAAATTAAATTTTGCAAAAATTTTCTATAGAAATAAAATTTTGACAAAATTTGCTATAAAAATGGAAGTTTGACATAATTTACTATAGAAATAAAATTTTGCAAAAATTTTCTATAGAAATGATATTTTGACAAAATTTGCAATAGAAATAAAATTCTGACAAAATTTTCTATAGAAATAACATTTTACGAGAATTTGCTATAGAAATAAAATTTTAAGAGCTTTTTTCCTAAATTTTGCAAAAATTTTCTACAGAAATAAAATTTTGACAAAATTTGCTATAGAAATAAAAGTTTGACATAATTTACTATAGAAATAAAATTTTGCAAAAATTTTCTATAGAAATGATATTTTGACAAAATTTTCAATAGAAATAAAATTTTGACAAAATTTTCTATAGAAATAAAATATTGGCCACATTTTCTGTAGAAATAAAATTTTGCGAAATTTCCTATAGAAATAACATTTTACGATAATTTTCTATAGAAATACAATTTTAAAAAAATTTTCTTAAAAAATTTAATTTTGCAAAAATTTTCTATAGAAATAAAATTTTGAGAAAATTTTCTATAGAAATAAAATTTTGAGAAAATTTTCTACAGAAATATAATTTTGACAAAATTTTGTACAAGAATAAAAGTTTGCGAAATAAATATAAAAATAAAATTTTAAGAAAATTTCTTATAGAAATAAAATTTTAAGAAAATTTCCTATAGAAATAAAATTGTGAGAAAATTGTGTGTAAAAATAAAATTGTGAGAAAATTTTCTGTAGACAATTAGTTCTGCGAAAATTTTCTGTAGACAATTAATTCTGCGAAAATTTTCTATAGAAATAAAATTTTGGTAATTCTCTGTAGATATAAAATGTTGATACAATTTTCTATAGAAATAAAATGTTGACAACATTTGCTATGGATATAAAGTTTTGAGAAATGTTACTGTAGGAACAAAGTTATGACAAAACTTTCTATGGAACCAGAGAAAAAGTTTTGATATTTTTGTTGGCGTGTCGAAAGCTACAACATTGCTGAAGACAGCAAAAAAATCCAAAGCAGTTTTTGAGTTATAGCCATACGAAAATTTAAAAAAAAAACCGAATTTGGCGAAAAAAACGTTAGCGGCTTATAAAATACGAACGGAAACCAATCTAGCAAAATCCTGGGATAAGAGATTCTTTGGTCGAAACCAAAATTTGAAAATTATGCCACAGTGTAATTGGCAACTTTTGTGGAAAATCGGCAACTCCTTGACTCTTTCTTAACTTCCTAAGACAAATTTTTGATCAAATCTATGCTTCATTTTTCAGATCTTTTCAAAACAAAAGAAGGAATATGATTACCTCCACACGCAGAGAAAGTATATGATCACCTCAAACATATTTCAAGAGCAAAATGTTATTTTTGTATGGTGACCCTGTAACATGTTTGTCACTAAAATGTTATTTTCCCGTCAAATATAACCTGCTTGCCGAAATCAGATACATGATTTCCGAGAAAATAACATGGTTTCGAAAACCATGTTACATGGTCTCCACCCAAAAATAACATTTTGCTCTTAAAATATGGTTGAGGTGATCATATTCCTTCTCTGGGTGCAACACGTTTGTCGTCATCATGTTCTTTTCTATATTTTATGTATAATAACTTTTATTTCTAGGAACATATTTGAGGCGATCATATTCCTTTTCTTTTTTCGTTGTTTAATACTCCTGAGAGCTTTATCTAATCCTCCTCCCGTCGGAACGATTTTGTATTTTATGAACATCCCATCCATGAATTCCCAACGATAGAATACAGTCATCCTGACAACTATTAAACAAAGACAATTGTTTTAATATCCTCTATTTTGGTACTCCTTCGTTTGCCAACCACTCAAAGATGATTCCTCTGCAGTTTACGATGGTGTAGAGCAGAACTAAAAGAGGTCAAGTACTTGGACAGAATAACATTATCAATAACAATTTTCTTAAGCTTTATTTTATAACAATTCCATTCATTCCGAACTATCCTTCTTTATGGACAGTCAGTTGCCCAGAATACTGGGAATAAGAGTGGTTATTACCTTCAGACAAAGACTTCACCATTTACCATTTAAAGAAATGATGCAATGGTATGCCAATGGCCAAGCATTGAATAGAAGAAAATGGCCGTTCTTCTTTTACTTTTCTAAAGGATGAAGGGGGGAAAGGGCGGGAGTGGTGAGTCAATATCACATGGCAGTGTTCACTTAATGCCCGAATGAAAGGTCATAAGATAAACTCTTAAGTCTCTGCTATAAGCAATTCAAAATAATGTCCCCACTTGCCATGAAACAAGAAAAAATGTCTAGAAGTGTATATGAATAACCCTCTATGAAATGAAATCCTTTGAAGTGGACTAATGGAAAAGTGAAAATATCAGAAACAAGTAAGGAAAGTCTAAAGTCGGGCGGGGCCGACTATTTATACCCTGCAACTTTATAGATCTAAATTTTCGATACCATATCACATCCGTCAAATGCGTTGGGGGCTATATATAAAGGTTTGTCCCACATACATACAATTAAATATCACTCGATTTGGACAGAATTTGATAGACTTCTACAAAATCTATAGACTCAAAATTTAAGATGGCTAATGCACTAGGGTGGAACACAATTTTAGTAAAAACAAGTAAGGAAAGTCTAAAGTCGGGCCGGGCCGACTATATTATACCCTGCACCACTTTGTAGATCTGAATTTTCGATACCATATCACATCCGTCAAATGTGTTGGGGCTATATATAAAGGTTTGTCCCAAATACATACATTTAAATATCACTCGATCTGGACAGAATTTGATAGACTTCTACAAAATCTATAGACTCAAAATTTAAGTCGGCTAATGTACTAGGGTGGAACACAATGTTAGTAAAAACCAGTAAGGAAAGTCTAAAGTCGGGCGGGGCCGACTATATTATACCCTGCACCACTTTGTAGATCTAAGTTTTTGATACCATATCCCATCCGTCAAATGTGTTGGGGGCTATATATAAAGGTTTGTCCCAAATACATAAATTTAAATATCACTCGATCTGGAAGAATTTGATAGAAGTCTACAAAATCTATAGACTCAAAATTTAAGTCGGCTAATGCACTAGGGTGGAACACAATGTTAGTAAAAAAATATGGGAAACGTTTAAATCTGAAGCAATTTTAAGGAAACTTCAAAAAAGTTTATTTATGATTTATCGCTCGATATATATGTATTAGAAATTTAGGAAAATTAGAGTCATTTTTACAACCTTTCGACTAAGCAGTGGCGATTTTACAAGGAAAATGTTGGTATTTTGACCATTTTTGTCGAAATCAGAAAAACATATATATGGGAGCTATATCTAAATCTGAACCGATTTCAACCAAATTTGGCACGCATAGCAACAATGCTTATTCTCCTCCCTGTGCAAAATTTCACCTAAATCGGAGTTAAAAATTGGCCTCTGTGGACATATGAGTGTAAATCGGGCGAAAGCTATATATGGGAGATATATCTAAATCTGAACTGATTTCAACCAAATTTGGCACGCATAGCAACAATGCTAATTCTACTCCCCGTACAAAATTTCAACTAAATCGGAGTTAAAAATTGGCCTCTGTGGTCATATGAGTGTAAATCGGGCGAAAGCTATATATGGGAGCTATATCTAAATCTGAACCGATTTCAACCAAATTTGGCACGCATAGCTACAATGCTAATTCTACTCCCTGTGCAAAATTTCAACTAAATCGGAGTTAAAAATTGGCCTCTGTGGTCATATGAGTGTAAATCGGGCGAAAGCCATATATGGGAGATATATCCAAATCTGAACCGATTTCAACCAAATTTGGCACGCATAGTAACAATGCTAATTCTACTCCCTGTGCAAAATTTCAACTAAATCGGAGTTAAAAATTGGCCTCTGTGGTCATATGAGTGTAAATCGGGCGAAAGGTATATATGGGAGATATATTTAAATCTGAACCGATTTCAACCAAATTTGGCAAGCATGGCTACAATGCTAATTCTACTCCCTGTGCAAAATTTCAACTAAATCGGAGTTAAAAATTGGCCTCTGTGGTCATATGAGTGTAAATCGGGCGAAAGCTATATATGGGAGCTATATCTAAATCTGAACCGATTTAGCTGATATTTTGCAAGTTTTTCGAGACTCATAAAATATTCGGATGTACGGAATTTGAGGAAGATCGGTTGATATACACGCCAATTATGACCAGATCGGTGAAAAATATATATGGCAGCTATATCTAAATCTGAACCGATTTTTTCCAAAATCAATAGGGATCGTCTTTGAGCCGAAACAGGACCCTATACCAAATTTTAGGACAATCGGACTAAAACTGCGAGCTGTACTTTGCACACAAAAATACATCAACAGACAGACAGACAGACAGACAGACAGACGGACAGACAGACGGACAGACAGACGGACAGACAGACAGACGGACATCGCTAAATCGACTCAGAATTTAATTCTAAGCCGATCCGTATACTAAAAGGTTGGTCTATGATTACTCCTTCTTGGCGTTACATACAAATGCACAAACTTATTATACCCTGTACCACAGTAGTGGTGAAGGGTATAAAAATATGGGAAACATTTAAATCTGGAGCAATTTTAAGAAAACTTCGCAAAAGTTTATTTATGATTTATCGCTCGATATATATGCATTAGAAGTTTAGGAAAATTAGAGTCATTCTTACAACTTTTCGACTAAGCAGTGGCGATTTTACAAGGAAAATGTTGGTATTTTGACCATTTTTGTCGAAATCAGAAAAACATATATATGGGAGCTATATCTAAATCTGAACCGATTTCAACCAAATTTGGCACGCATAGCTACAAAGCTAATTATACTCCCTGTGCAAAATTTCAACTAAATCGGAGTTAAAAATTGGCCTCTGTGGTCATATGAGTGTAAATCGGGCGAAAGCTATATATGGAAGCTATATCTAAATCTGAACCGATTTCAACCAAATTTGGCACGCATAGCTACAATGCTAATTCTACTCCCTGTGTAAAATTTCAACTAAATCGGAGTTAAAAATTGGCCTCTACGGTCATATGAGTGTAAATCGGGCGAAAGCTATATATGGGAGATATATCTAAATCTGAACCGATTTGGCTGATATTTTGCAAGTTTTTCGAGACTCAGAAAATATTCGGATGTACGGAATTTGAGGAGGATCGGTTGATATACACGCCAATTATGACCAGATCGGTGAAAAATATATATGGCAGCTATATCTAAATCTGAACCGATTTTTTTCCAAAATCAATAGGGATCGTCTTTGAGCCGAAACAGGACCCTATACCAAATTTTAGGACAATCGGACTAAAACTGCGAGCTGTACTTTGCACACAAAATACATCAACAGACAGACAGACAGACGGACAGACAGACAGACAGACAGACAGACGGACATCGCTAAATCGACTCAGAATTTAATTCTAAGACGATCGGTATACTAAACGATGGGTCTCAGACTTTTCCTTCTTGGCGTTACATACAAATGCACAAACTTATTATACCCTGTACCACAGTAGTGGTGAAGGGTATAAAAATTTCTATAAAAAAATGTTGACAAAAATTTCTATAAAAATAAAATTTTGACAAAATTTCCGATAAAAATAAAATTTTGACAAAATTTTCTATAAAAAAAAAATTTTGCTGACAGAATTTTCTATAAAAATAAAACTTTGACAACATTTGCTATAGAAATAAAATTTTGACAAAATTTTCTATAGGAATAAAATTTTGACAAAATTTTCTAAAGGAATAAAATTTTGACAAAAATTTATTTGTATAAAAAATTTTGTCAAAATTTTATTACTATAATAAAAACTCGACAAAATTTTCTATAGAAATGCAATTTTTACAACATTTTCTATAGAAATAAAATGTTGACAACATTTCTACAGAAAAAAAATTTTGAAAAAAATTTCTAAAGAAATAAAATTTTTAGAAAATTTTCTATGGAAATAAAATTTTGACAAAATTTTCTATTAAAATGAACAAGTAAGAAAATTTTCTATAAAAAAAAATTTTTTGCTGACAAAATTTTCTATACAAATAAAACATTGACAACATTTGCTATAGAAGCAAAATTTTGACAAAATTTTCTATAGAAATAAAATTTTGACAAAAATTTATTTGTATAGAAAATTTTGTCAACATTTTATTTCTATAATAAACAAATAAAATGTTGACAACATTTTCTATAGAAATAAAATTTTGAAAAAATTTTCTATAGAAATAAAATTTTTAGAAAATTTTCTATAGAAATAAAATTTTTACAAAATTTTCTATATAAATAAACCAGTAAGGAAAGTCTAAAGTCGGGCGGGGCCGACTATATTATACCCTGCACCACCTTGTAGATCTAAATTTTCGATACCATATCACATCCGTCAAATTTGTTGGGTGCTATATATAAAGGTTTGTCCCAAATACATACATTTAAATATCACTCGATCTGGAAGAATTTGATAGACTTCTACAAAATCTATAGACTCAAAATTTAAGTCGGCCAATGCACTAGGGTGGAACACAATGTTAGTAAAAAAATATGGGAAACGTTTAAATCTGAAGCAATTTTAAGGAAACTTCGAAAAAGTTTATTTATGGTTTATCGCTCGATATATATGTATTAGAAGTTTAGGAAAATTAGAGTCATTTTTACAACTTTTCGACTAAGCAGTGGCGATTTTACAAGGAAAATGTTGGTATTTTGACCATTTTTGTCGAAATCAGAAAAACATATATATGGGAGCTATATCTAAATCTGAACCGATTTCAACCAAATTTGGCACGCATAGCTACAATGCTAATTCTACTCCCTATGCAAAATTTCAACTAAATCGGAGCAAAAAATTGGCCTCTGTGGGCAAATGAGTGTAAATCGGGCGAAAGCTATATATGGGAGCTATATCTAAATCTGAACCGATTTTGATGATATTTTGCAAGTTTTTCGAGACTCATAAAATATTCGGATGTACGGAATTTGAGGAAGATCGGTTGATATACACGCCAATTATGACCAGATCGGTGAAAAATATATATGGCAGCTATATCTAAATCTGAACCGATTTTTTCCAAAATCAATAGGGATCGTCTTTGAGCCGAAACAGGACCCTATACCAAATTTTAGGACAATCGGACTAAAACTGCGAGCTGTACTTTGCACACAAAAATACATCAACAGACAGACGGACAGACAGACGGACAGACAGACGGATAGACAGACGGACAGACAGACGGACAGACAGACGGACAGACAGACAGACGGACATCGCTAAATCGACTCAGAATTTAATTCTAAGCCGATCCGTATACTAAAAGGTTGGTCTATGATTACTCCTTCTTGGCGTTACATACAAATGCACAAACTTATTATACCCTGTACCACAGTAGTGGTGAAGGGTATAAAAAGTAAGAAAATTTTCTATAACAAAAATTTTTGCTGACAAAATTTTCTATACAAATAAAACATTGACAACATTTGCTATAGAAATAAAATTTTGACAAAATTGTCTATAGGAATAAAATTTTGCCAAAATTTTCTATAGAAATAAAATTTTGACATTTTCGTTAGAAATAAAATTTTGACAAAATTTTCTATAAAAATAAAATGTTGACAACATTTTCTATAAAAATAAAATTTTGACAAAATTTTGTATACAAATAAAATGTTGACATTATTTACAAAGAAATAAAATGTTGACAAAATTCTCTATAAAAAAATATTGATAACATTTTCTATAAAAATAAAATTTTGACAAAATTTTCGATAAAAAAAAATTGACAAAATTTCCTTTAAAAAAAATTGTTGACAAAACTATCTATAAGAATAAATCTTTGACAACATTTGCTATAGAAATAAAATTTTCTATAGAAATAAAATTTTGACAAAATTTTTTATAAAAATAAAATTTTGACAAAATTTTTTTTGGAAATAAAATTTTGACAAAATTTTCTATAGAAATAAAATTTTGACAAAATTTTCTATAGAAATAAATTTTGACAAAATTTCCTATAGGAATAAAAATTCAATCAAAATTTTTAAAAATAAGATTTTTGAAGTTGGCAGATTATTGGTAAAATTTTCTTTAAATTTTGGCAAATAATTTCTTGTGAACATTGCTCTGTTAAAGTGCTTCCTGTGGGATTTCCACATATTATTTATTTCCGTAGATCACCATGGCGGTCAAGTTTTTCCCGTTGGCTTTCTTCTAAGACAAAGGGGGAAAAATAAGTTTTTCATATAAAAAGTTGGATTTTCTGAGGATTTCCATCAAATTTATATATTTTTTTGGGATTCTTACGAATTAAGGTTCTTATGGCCACAAATTAAGCTCCTTTTGGTCTTTTGCGGCATATTTAAGGAGATTTGGCCAAAATAAATTTTTCATATAGAAGATTGAATTTTTTGAGGATTTTCGTCGAAATTTTGATTTTTTTAGGAATTACGGTGCTTTTGACTCTAGGATGCATATTTAAGGAGTTATGACCAAATTATGTTTTTCGTATAAAAAATTACATTTTTTGAGGATTTTCTTTGAAACTAAAATTTTTTTGAGGAGGTCACGAATTAAGGTCCTTTTGACTCTAAGGCGCATATTTAAGGAGGACAAAAAAAAGTTTTTCATATAAAAATTTGTATTTTCATCGCAATCTTGATTTTGTTTTTGCGTGGTCACTAATTAAGGTCCTTTGGTTCTAGGACGCATATTTAAGGAGTTATCGCCAAAATAAATTTTTTATATAAAAATTTTAATTTTTTGAGTGTTTGAATTAGAGATTCCTACACTCTGTCCTACAGAAATAAAATATTGACAAAACTTTCTATAGAAATAGAATTTTGACAAATTTTTCACTAGAAATACAATTTTGACAAAATTTCCTTTAAATATAAAATTTTGGCAAAATTTTCTAAAGAAATAAAATTTTAACAATTTTTTTTCATAAAAAAATTTTTGTAAAAATTTTATATCGAAATAAAATATTGACAAAATTTTCTATAGAAATAAAATGTTGACAAAATTTTCTATAGAAAAAAAAATTTAATAAAATTGTCTATAGAAATAAAGTTTTGAGAAGATTTTCTATGGCAATAAAAATTTTGACAAAATTTTCTATAGAAATAAAATTGTGATAAAATTTCCTATAAAAATAAAATTTTGAGAAAATTTTCTATAGAAATAAAATTTTGAGAAAATTTTCTATAGAAATAAAATTTTGACAAAATTTTCTATAGAAATAAAATTTTGACAAAATTTTCTATAGAAATACAATTTTGACATAATTTTCTATAGAAATATAATTTTGCGAAAATTTTCTATAGAAATAAAATTTTGAGAAAATTTTCTACACAAATAATACTATGAGAAAATTTTCTATAAAAATAAGAAATTGATAAAACTTTTTTATGAATAAAATTTTGATAAAATTTTCTATAGAAATAAAATTTTGATAAAATTTTCAATAGAAATAAAATTTTAACAAAATTTTTTGTGAACAAAAAATTTTCTATGAACAAAAAATTTTCTATGACAAAATTTTTTATAGAAGTATAATTTTGCGAAAATTTTCTATAGAAAAACAACTTTGCGAAGATTTTCCATAGAAATAATACTTTGAGATTATTTTCTATAAAAATAAAAAAATTGATAAAATTTTTTTATAAATAAAATTTTTAGAAAATTTTATATCGAAATAAAATAATTTTTAAATAATAAATAAATTTTCTATAGAAATAAAATTTTGACACAATTTTCTATAGAAATAAAATTTTGAGAAAATTCTTTACGGCAATAAAAATGTTGATAAAATGTTCTATAGAAATAAAATTTTAATAAAATTTTCTATAGAAATAAAATTTTGATAAAATTTTCTATAGAATTAAAATTTGATAAAATTGTCTATAGAAATAAAATTTTGAGAAAGTTTTCTATGGCAATAAAAATTTTTGCCAAAATTTTCTATAGAAATAAAATTTTCATAAAATTATTTATAGAAAAAAAATTTAATATAATTTTCTATAGAAATAAAATTTTCATAAAATTTTTTATAGAAATAAAATTTTGACAACATTTTCTATAGAAATAAAATTTTTACATAATTTTGTATAGAAATAAAATTTTCAGAAAATTTTCTATAGAATAAACTTTTGACATAATTTTCTATAAAAATAAAATTTTGACAAAATTGTCTATAGAAATAAATTTTTGACAAAATTCTTTAAAGAAATAAAATTTTTACAAAATTTTCTATAGAAATAAAATTTTGACAAAATTTTCTATAGAAATAATATTTTGACAAAATTTTCTATAGAAATAAAATTTTCAGAAAATTTTCTATAGAAATAAAATTTTGACAAAATTTTCTATAGAAATAAAATTTTCAGAAAATTTTCTATAGAAATAAAATTTTGACAAAATTTTCTATAGAAATAATATTTTGACAAAATTTTCTATAGAAATAAAATTTTGACAAAATTTTCTATAGAAATGAAATTTGCCCTGTTTAAGAGCTTCCTTCGATTCAGGGTCTGAAAGAGGATTTATTTTTACTAATAACAGACAACGTTTTCACTTATCTTACTTTCGTCTTCATTTAAACCTAGACTACTTCCTTTAAAAATTACCTTTGTTATAGAAAACCTAAAGAGGATAGTGGCAAACCGAATGCATTGCAACGGATGTGGCAAAGCATTACCCACCAAAAAAAAATTGAATGCATGTAACGTTGGCTAATGCCTTTGTCTTCACACAAATTGGTTTACAAGCGTAACTTTTCTTTTTAGAATCTATGCGGAGAACGTGGTTTGGAAAATTCTTACGATTTTACTTAGGCAACATCCAGTGTGAATCCGTGTGAGTGTGTGAGTTTGCCCATATATGTGGGGGAAATTTTGATCATTGCAGTTTTTCGTAGACACAGTAACGTGAGCAGAAGAACATCATTGCTTGTGGCCAACTCCAACTGTTACGATGTGAAAATGTTTTTCACAGTTCCGGTGTCATTTTGGAAGACGTGCTATGGATATACGTGTGCTGGTTCAAAAAATCCTAAGTAATCTCTGTATGTACATTGTCTTAAGGTTTTACGTTTTAAAGGGAGGAGGGGGGGCTCTCTTTGAAGTTTTTCCTTTTGGAAGCTAGTATGAAATTTATTTTGTTTGTTTAACACAATTGTTAAAATTTGGTAAATTGGATTTATTTATATATTGATCGGAAATTTGTATGGTCTTGTTTTCCAGCATAATTTATTTGACCACCATTTGGATAAGCATTGTCTAGATTGCCAAACGAAAAACATGTAAGGAAAGTCAAGCGGGAATTTTCTATAGAATAAAATTTTCATATTTTTTTTATACACAATTTTGACAATATTTTCTATAGAAATAAAATTTTGACAAAATTTTTTCGAGAATTATAATTTTGAGAAAAAGAAATAAAAGTTTGACAAAATTTTTTAAAGAAATAAAATTTTGACAATATTTGCTATAGAAATAAAATTTTGACAAAATTTTCTAAAGAAATAAATTTTTTACTAAATTTTCTATAAAAATAAAACTTTGACAAAATTGGATTTATTTATATAAATTGGATTTATTTATATATTGATCAAAAATATGTATGGTCTTGTTTTCCTGCATAATTTATTTGACCAATCTTATTAAGTCAAACGAAAAACTTGTAAGGAAAGTCGCGCAGAACCGAATATCGTAAACTCTGTATCATTCTATAGGGCAACATAGTGATTTTAATTCTTTTATGGTACACATAAATGTTTCGACCAATATATCCACAAATGTGAAAATTTTCGAATCGTAAGAATTTTTAAAATATTTTCAAAAAGATCTCCCCACTTTTTTCTGCCACTTCCTGCCTGCGTATGTATTTGTTTTAAGTCATAACAGCATTACATTGTTACCTTGACAATATTGTGCATTAGGAAAGCTTCAATTTTAATGTACCGACATGCATTTTCTATTGCCACAGCTGTCACCTGCTGCTGTTGCTGTTGCTACAGTGCTTTGCACATTTCGTCCTTGCTCTGTTTTGATGTCAATATTTGAGGTTGTAATTCTGGGACATCAGATGATAGCTTTAAAAGCTACCAATGTATTAAACATGAAAACAGGTAATAATCAATTAAGGGTAACTAATATTTTTAGTACCACAGAAAATGTTTTCTATAGAAATAAAACTTTGACGAAATTTTATTTTTATCGGAAACATTGTCAAAATTTTATTTTTATAGAATATTTTTGTCAAAATTTTATTACTAAAGAAAATTTTGTCAAAAATTTATTTCTATAGACAAAATTTTATTTTATAGAAAATTTTGACAAAAAATTTTTTTTCTTTAGGAAATTTTATCAATATTTTATTTCTATAGAAAATGGTGTCAAAATTTCATTTTCTAGAAAATTTTGTCCACACTTTATTTCTTTAGAAAATTTTGACAAAATTTTATTTTATAGGAAATTTTGACAAAATTGAATTTCTATAGAAAATTTTGTCAAAATTTTATTTCTAAAGTAAAAATTTGTCACAATTTTATTTCTATAGAAAATTTTGTCGAAATTTTAGTTCTATAGAAAATGTTGTCAAACATTTATTTCTATAGAAAGCTTTTTTGTTTTTATAGAAATTTTTGCCAAAATTTTAGTTCTATAAAAAATTTTGCTAAAGTTATTTCTATAGAAAATTTTGTCAAAACTTTATTTCTATAGAAATTTTAATTTTTTTACAGAAAATATTTTTAAAATTTAAATTTTATGGAAAATTTTGTTAAAATTTTATTTTTAAATAAAATTTTGCCAAAAATTTTATCTTTTTTGTAGAAAGATTTGCCAAAATTTTATTTCTATATAAAAGTTTGCCAAAACCAACAATTTTGTATAAAAAATTTTGCCAAATTTTTTTTTTGAAAATTTTGTCAAAATTTTACTTCTATAGACAATTTTGTCAAGATTTTATTTTTATAGAAAATTTTTTTAAACAATTTATTTCTATAGAAAATTTTTTCAAAATTTTATTTCTATAGAAAATTTTGTTAAAATTTTGTTTCTATAAAAAATTTTGTAAAAATTTTATATATATAGAAAATTTTGTCAAAATTTTATTTTTATAGAAAATTTTGTCAAAATTTTATTTCTATAGAAAATTTTATCAAAATTTTATTTCTATAGAAAATTTTGTCAAAATTTTGTTTCATTTGTTTTGTTTTGTTATTGTTGGTTTTGTTCTTTAAGCATTGTTGTTGTTTTTTTATTTCAGCTTAAAACCATACATTGACTAAACTACAAGAGTAGCTTAACCAACAGAGGAAAAGAATGTTTGTCAAATTTATTTGGGCAAAGCCCTATAGACTGCAAGATGGTTGGATGGACGCACGTTTCGGAATTACCACATTCCTCATCAGCATCCTCTACTTGCAGCAAAACTATCAACCAATTATCAGAATAAATTCAGGCAGTTTATTAAACCCAACAAAAACCACACTTGAACCCTCCGAAAAAAGGTTTTACATTGATAGCCGGCTTATGCCGAAATAAACTCGAAACAAACATATCTCTTTTCCTATGCCACTGTCAAATCATCGATTTGAATTCACATGGCTGGGTTTATTTTGAGCGTGCCTCCTCTTCTTTTTCCATTTGTTTTGTTTTGTTATTGTTGGTTTTGTTCTTTAAGCATTGTTGTTGTTTTTTATTTCAGCTTAAAACCACACATTGACTAAACTACAAGAGTAGCTTAACCAACAGAGGGAAAGAATGTTTGTCAAATTTATTTGGGCAAAGCCCTATAGACTGCAAGATGGTTGGATGGACGCACGTTTCGGAATTACCACATTCCTCATCAGCATCCTCTACTTGCAGCAAAACTATCAACCAATTATCAGAATAAATTCAGGCAGTTTATTAAACCCAACAAAAACCACACTTGAACCCTCCGAAAAAAGGTTTTACATTGATAGCCGGCTTATGCCGAAATAAACTCGAAACAAACATATCTCTTTTCCTATGCCACTGTCAAATCATCGATTTGAATTCACATGGCTGGGTTTATTTTGAGCGTGCCTCCTCTTCTTTTTCCATTTGTTTTGTTTTGTTATTGTTGGTTTTGTTCTTTAAGCATTGTTGTTGTTTTTTATTTCAGCTTAAAACCATACATTGACTAAACTACAAGAGTAGCTTAACCAACAGAGGAAAAGAATGTTTGTCAAATTTATTTGGGCAAAGCCCTATAGACTGCAAGATGGTTGGATGGACGCACGTTTCGGAATTACCACATTCCTCATCAGCATCCTCTACTTGCAGCAAAACTATCAACCAATTATCAGAATAAATTCAGGCAGTTTATTAAACCCAACAAAAACCACACTTGAACCCTCCGAAAAAAGGTTTTACATTGATAGCCGGCTTATGCCGAAATAAACTCGAAACAAACATATCTCTTTTCCTATGCCACTGTCAAATCATCGATTTGAATTCACATGGCTGGGTTTATTTTGAGCGTGCCTCCTCTTCTTTTTCCATTTGTTTTGTTTTGTTATTGTTGGTTTTGTTCTTTAAGCATTGTTGTTGTTTTTTATTTCAGCTTAAAACCATACATCGACTAAACTACAAGAGTAGCTTAACCAACAGAGGAAAAGAATGTTTGTCAAATTTATTTGGGCAAAGCCCTATAGACTGCAAGATGGTTGGATGGACGCACGTTTCGGAATTACCACATTCCTCATCAGCATCCTCTACTTGCAGCAAAACTATCAACCAATTATCAGAATAAATTCAGGCAGTTTATTAAACCCAACAAAAACCACACTTGAACCCTCCCTCCTCAAGTGTGGTTTTTGTTGGGTTTAATAAACTGCCTGAATTTATTCTGATAATTGGTTGATAGTTTTGCTGCAAGTAGAGGATGCTGATGAGGAATGTGGTAATTCCGAAACGTGCGTCCATCCAACCATCTTGCAGTCTATAGGGCTTTGCCCAAATAAATTTGACAAACATTCTTTTCCTCTGTTGGTTAAGCTACTCTTGTAGTTTAGTCAATGTATGGTTTTAAGCTGAAATAAAAAAACAACAAAATTTTGTTTCTATAAAAAATTTTGAAAAATTTTATATATATGCATAGAAAATTTTGTCAAAATTTTATTTTTTTAGAAATTTTTGCCAATGTTTTATTTTTATACACTCCACCGTAGGTTGGGGGGTATATTAACTTTGTCATTCCGTTGGTAACACATCGAAATATTGCTCCAAGACCCCATAAAGTATATATATTCTGGGTCGTGGTGAAATTCTGAGTCGATCTAAGCATATCCGTCCGTCCGTCCGTCGGTCTGTTCAAATCACACTAACTTCCGAACGAAATAAGCTATCGACTTGAAACTTGGCACAAGTAATTGTTAATCATGTAGGTCGGATGGTGTTTAAAATGGGCAATATCGGACCACTTTTACGTATTCATCCAATCCGGGTAAAATCTGGTACATGGCATTTGTATATGGTCTCTCGTAACCATGCAAATATTGGTCCACATCGGTCCATAATTATATATAGCTCCCATATAAACCGGTCCCCCAAATTTGGTTTGCGGTACCTGTAAGAGAAGCAAATTTCATCCGATCCGGCTAAAATTTGTACATGGTATAATTATATGGTCGCTAACAACCATGCACAAATTGGTCCATATCGGTCCATAGTTATATATAGCCCCCATATAATCCGATCCCCCGATTTGGTTTGCGGTGCCTCTAAGAGAAGCAAATTTCATCCGATCCGGCTAAAATTTGTACATGGTATAATTATATGGTCGCTAACAACCATGCACAAATTGGTCCATATCGGTCCATAATTATATATAGCCCCCATATAAACCGATCCCCCGATTTGGCTTGCGGTGCCTCTAAGAGAAGCAAATTTCATCCGATCCGGCTAAAATTTGTACATGGTATAATTATATGGTCGCTAACAACCATGCACAAATTGGTCCATATCGGTCCAGATTTATATATAGCCCCCATATAAACCGATCCCCCGATTTGGCTTGCGGTGCCTCTAAGAGAAGCAAATTTATTCCGATCCGGTTGAAATTTGGTACATGGTATAAGTATATGGTATCTAACAATCATGCACAAATTGGTCCATATCGGTCCATAATTATATACAGCCCCCATATAAAACGATCCCCAGATTTGACCTCCGGAGCCTCTTGCAGGATCAAAATTCATCCGATCCGGCTGAAATTTGGTACATAGTATAAGTATATGGTCTCTAACAATCATGCACAAATTGGTCCATATCAGTCCATAATTATATACAGCCCCCATATAAATCGATCCCCAGATTTGACTTGCGGAGCCTCTTGTAGGATCAAAATTCATCCGATCCAGTTGAAATTTGGTACATGATGTAAGTATATGGTTTCTAACAACCATGCAGGAATTGGTTCATATCTGTCCATAATTATATATAGCCTCCATATAAACCGATCCCCAGATTTGTCCTCCGGAGCCGTTTGGAGGAGCAAAATTTATCCGATCCGGTTGAAATTTGGTACGTGGTGTTAGTATATGGTCTCTAACAACCATGCCAGAATTGGTCCATATCGGTCTATAGTTATATATAGCCGATCCCCAATCACACAAAAATTGGTCCATATCGGTTCATAATCATAGTTGCCACTCGAGCCAAAAATAATCTACAAAATTTTATTTCTATAGAAAATTTTGTCAAAATTTTATTTCTATAGAAAATTTTGTCAACATTTTATTTGTATAGAAAATTTTCTCAAAATTTTATTTCTATAGAAAATTTTGAAATAATTTTATTTTATAGAAAATTTTGAAAAAATTTTATTTCTATAGAAAATTTTGAAAAAAATTAATTTCCATTGGAAAATTTGTTAAAATAATAAACTAAAACAAATAATGTAAAAATTTTATATCCATAAAAATGTATGTGGTCATACATTTTATTTCTATAGCAATTTTTGCCAAAATTTTATTTCTATAGAAAATTTTGCCAAAATTTTATTTCTATAGAAAATTTTACCAAAATTTTATTTCATTAGAAAATCTCAAAATTTTATTTTCATAGAAAATTTTGTCCACATTTTATTTCTTTAGAAATTTTTGTCAAAATTTTATTTTTATAGGAACTTTTGACAAAATTTTATTTGTATAAAAAATTTTGTCCAAATTTTACTTCTATAGAAAATTTTGTCAAAATTTTATTTCTATAGAAAATTTTGTCAAAGTTTTATTTTTACAAAATTTTTTGTCAAAATGTTATTTGTATAGAAAATTTTTTACAAATTTTATTTCTATAGAAAATTTTGTAAAAATTATAGATATATATAGAAAATTTTGCTAATATTTAACTTTTATAGAATATTTTTTCAAGATTTTATTTCCATAGAAGATTTTGTAAACATTTTATTTCTATAGAAAATTTTGCCAAAATTTTATTTCTATCAAAAATTTTATCAAAATGTTACTTCCATAGAAAATGTTGTCAAAATTAAAATTCGATAGAAAATTTTGTTAAAATTTTATTTCTATAGAAAATAGTGTATACATTTTATTTCCATAAAAAATAAATGTGGACATACATTTTATTTCTATAGCAAATTTTGCCAAAATTTTATTTCTATAGAAAATTTTGCAAATTTTTTATTTCTGTAGACATTTTTGTCAAAAATTTATTTCTATAGAGAATTTTGTCAAAATTTTATGTCTCTAGAAAATGTTGTCAAAATTTTATTTTGAAAGGAAATTTACGAATTACCACTCAACACGTAAAGAGAGTTTCATTTCTTTACACTGGTATACAATCCATGTTGGAGAGTATATAGAATTCGGTCTGACCGAATTTTCAGCCGTATATACTTATTTTTTTTTTTTTTTTTGTTTTTTTGTCTTTATTATTAGGTCCCTTTCTAATTAACCATTTTTCATTTGCAAACTATGATTTTTTAATTAGTTTCCTGTAAATGCAAGTTGTTCTTATTGGCTATTGACTTATAGGAAATTTTAAAATGGAGGTTAACAAGTGTTCAGGGACATGCATTTATCGAACACATGGGCCAAGCTACATAGCTAATTGATATCGGTGTGCTCAAATGACAAAATACAACCCGCAGGTGGAGGTTACATCGTTGATGACAATGTGAATGTCGACGATAATGTCACATAAACAATTATTGCTTTCGCATAGCTTTTAAACAAAGTAAATAATTTTACAGGGACACAAGAACTAGATCATCATCAAGAGCATGTAAGGAAAATTTAAAGTTGGACAACGCCAGCTATAACCCTGCTCTCTTCTGTAGACCAAAATGTTTGTTACCATTTGAAGTATCACAATGGACTGAATAGTCTAAGAGAGCCTGATACATCGGGCTGCCACATAACCTAACCTAACCTACCATTTGAAGTTATTTCAAGTTTTTTAGAGGCTTTTTTTCAAGAAAGGTAGGGTAGCTGACATTTGCTGGAATCAACTTCAACACATTTCGCTCCAATCGGGCGTTGAACATAGGTTTGTTGATTTCAAAACAAAACGCCTAAGCGTTCGAAACGTACATTCCAATGTTTGTGATATCATCGTGGACATGACACCAGACAAAAAATTTATTATTATAGCGATTAATGGTAGATTTTGGAAAAATATTCAACTCCAGCTAACAGGTATTTCAAACTTTTATAGAAATAATTTTCTATGGAAATAAAATTTTGAAAGAATTTTTTATAGAAATAAAATTTTGACAACATTTTCTATAGAAATAAAAATTTGTTGTTGTTTTTTTTTATTTCAGCTTAAGCTTAAATAAATCAAAAAACAACAACAATGCTTAAAGAACAAAACCAACAATAACAAAACGAAATAAAATTTTGACAAAATTTTCTTTAGAAATACAATTTTAGCAAAATTTTCTATAGAAATAAAATTTTGACAAAATTTTCTATAGGAATAAAATGTTTACAAATTTTTCTATAGAAATAAAATTTTTACAAAATTTTCTATAGAAATAAAATTTTGATAAAATTTTCTATAGAAATAACATTTTGAGAAAATTTTCTATAGAAATACAATGTTGGCAAAATTTTCTATAGAAATAAAATTTTGACAAAATTTTCTATAGAAATAAAATTTTGACAAAATTTTTTATAGAAATAACATTTTGACAAAATTTTCTATAGAAATAACATTTTGACAAAATTTTCTATAGAAATAACATTTTGTCAAAAATTTCTATAGAAATACAATTTTGACAAAATTTTTTATAGAAATAAAATTTTGACAACATTTTCTATAGAAATAAAATTTTGACCAAATTTTATATAGAAATAAAATGTTGATAAAATTTTCTATAGAAATAACTTTTTGACAAAATTTTCTATAGAAATAACATTTTGTCAAAATTTTCTATAAAAATACAATTTTGACAACATTTTTTATAGAAATAAAATGTTGACCAAATTTTAAATAGAAAAAAAAACTTTGACAAAATTTTCTATATAAATAAAATTTTGACAAAATTTTTTATAGAAATAAAATTTTGACAAAATTTTCTATAGAAATAACATTTTGTAAAAATTTTCTATAACAATAAAATTTTGACAAAATTTTCTATAGAAACAAAACATTGACAAATTTTTCTATAGAAATAAAATTTTGACAAAATTTTATATAGAAATAAAATGTTGATAAAATTTTCTATAGAAATAACTTTTTGACTAAATTTTCTATAGGAATAACATTTTGTCAACATTTTCTATAGAAATAAAATTTTGACAACATTGTTTATAAAAATAAAATTTTAACAAAAATTTTTATAGAAATAAAATTTTGACAAATTTTTTTATAAAAATAAAATCTTGTTGATACAATTTTTTATAGAAATAAAATTTTGACAAAATTTTCTATAGAAATAACATTTTGTCAACATTTTCTATAGAAATAAAATTTTGACAAAATTTTCTATAGAAATAAAATTTTGACAAAATTTTCTATAGAAATCAAATTTTGACAAAATTTTCGTTAGAAATGACATTTCGACAAAATTTTCGTTAGAAATAACATTTTGTCAAAATTTTCTATAGAAACAAAATTTTGACAAAATTTTCTATAGAAACAAAATTTTGACAAAATTTTCCATAGTAATAAAATTTTTACCAAATTTTATATAGAAATAAAATTTTGACCAAATTTTATATAGAAATAAAATTTTGATAAAATGTTCTATAGAAATAAAATTTTGACAAAATTTTCTATAGAAACAAAACATTGACAAATTTTTCTATAGAAAAAAAATGTTGACAAAATTTTTTATAGAAATAAAATTTTGACAAAATTTTCTATAGAAATAACATTTTGACAAAATTTTCTATAGAAATAATATTTTGTCAAAATGTTCTATAGAAATAAAATGTTCACCAAATTTTATATAGAAATAAAATGTTGACCAAATTCTATATAGAAATAAAATTTTGACAAATTTTTTTATAAAAATAAAACTTTGACAAATTTTTCTATAGAAATAAAATTTTGACAAAATTTTCTATAGAAATAAAATCTTGACAAAACTTTCTATAGGAATACAATTTTGACAAAATTTTCTATAGAAATAAAATTTTGACAAAATTTTCTATAGAAATAAAATTTTGACAAAATTTTCTATAGAAATTAAATTTTGACCAAATTTTATATAGAAATAAAATTTTGATAAAATTTTCTATAGAAATAACATTTTGTCAAAATTTCCTATAGAAATACAATTTTGAAAAAATTTTTTATAAGAATAAAATTTTGACCAAATTTTAAATAGAAATAAAATTTTGACAATTTTTTTTAATAAAAATAAACCTTTGACAAAATTTTCTTTAGAAATGATATTTTGACAAAATTTTCTATAGAAAAAAAATTTTGAAAAAATTTTCTATAGAAATAACATTTTATCAAAATTTTCTATAGGAACAACATTTTGACAAAATTTTCTATAGAAATAAAATCTTGACAAAATTCTATAGAAATAAAATTTTGACAAAATTTTTTTTTAGAAATAAAATTTTGACAAAATTTTTTTTAGAAATAAAATTTTGACAAAAAGAAATATAATTTGGACAAAATTTTTTCTAGAAATAAAATTTTAGAAATAACGTTTTGTCAAAATTTCCTATAGAAATAAAATTTTGGAAAAAAATAATAAACCTTTGACAAAATTTTCTATAGAAATACAATTTTGACAGAATTTACTATAGAAATTAAATTTTTACAAAACTGTCTATAGAAATAAAATTTTGACAAAATTTTCTATAGAAATAAAATTTTGCCAAATTTTCTATAGAAATAAAATTTTGACAAAATTTTCCATAGTAATAAAATTTTGACCAAATTTTATATAGAAATAAAATTTTGACCAAATTTTCTGTAGAAATATAATTTTGAAAAAAAATTTTATAGAAATAAAATTGTAAAAAATTTTCAATAGAAATAAAATTTTGACAATTTTTTTTATAAAAATAAAACTTTGTCAAAATTTTCTATAGAAATAAAATTTTGACAAAATTTCCTATAGAAATAAGATTTTGAAAAAATTTTCTGTTTAAATAAAGTTTTGCCAAAAATTTTGTATAGAAATAAATTTTTAGTTTTGTAGATCCCTTTTAAGGAGGTCACATACGAAAAACATTAAAAGCTTGTTTTGTGTCTCCCGCGTGACCCCATGTAGAAAATGCACATGGACATTACAACAAATAAAAAGTCCTTTTATATGACTTTACAAGAACATGGATATTTTATAGAAATAACATTTCATTCATTTCAAGGACTTAATGCAAAAAAACTTTGAGTTTCCGCTTTTGTTTTATATTACATAACATCCGCTCTCTCTCTCTTAACTTTGCACGCCTCTAAAGCCACAAAACAAAAAAAAAAAAACAAAAACGAAGAAGAAACATTGGACTCAATGGTTGTTACATTGGTCCATGTTGCAATTGATGAGGATGTTGTTGAGACTATCGTTGGGCTGCCATTGTTATAACAATTGTCACAAGGATTGTTGTTATTTTAATGGTTTTGACACTTGAGCTTAAATTGCAATCGTTAGGCGACTCGGCATCATCATCAGCAACAGCAGCATCAGCAGGCAGTTTCCTTTAGCATGAAGTTTCATGGATGTGGTGGATCAAAAAAAAAAAAATATTGTAAAACTTGCATATTTCCCCTTTATTTATTTTTTGCATTTGTTGCAGCCAGGCTAAGGGCAATGTTGTATTCTGTAGCAGACATCATACGAAACAGAGTGTGAAAATAAAAGAGAAAAGATACAAATACGAGCACTCGTCAAAAGAAAAACAAAGTTCCATCTGAAAGTGCAAGCGAATGTTAAATAGATGACATTTGAGTTCATAAAGCTGGACACAAAAAGTCAACCCCAAGTTATTTTGGGTATGAATCATTTACCCCCTAATGAATATAGAAAGATTAAATAATTTCATATCATGTCATTATTTGACTGGCTTTATCAAGCTAAAATATCACCGAATTGATGGCCCTACATCCGAGGGATGCCATAAATATTTAACCTACAAAATGTGGAAACTATGGCTACTTATAATAACCTTCACCAAATGGTGGGGCATATACTAACCATATTGGTCTCAGACCCCATAAAGTCCGCCCGTCGGTTGAAATCGCAATAACTTCTGAACAAAACAAGGTACCAACTTGAAACTTTGTACGTCTCCTCCGACCAGGTTAGGTTTGGTATAGTGGGAGTCAGACTATTCAGTCCATTGTGATACCACAGTGGTGAACTTCTCTCTTGTCACTGATTGATGCCCGATTCAAAAATTTTATTTCTATAGAAAATTTTGTCAAAATTTTATTCTATTAGAAAATTTTGTCAAAATTTTATTTTCATAGAAAAATTTTGTAAAAATTTTATTTTCATAGTAAGTTTTGACAAATTTTTCTTTAGAAATACAAATTTGACAAAATTTTCTATAGAAATAAAATTTTGACAAAATTTTCTATAGAAATAAAATTTTTGAATAGGGGGCATCAATCAGTGACAAGAGAGAAGTTCACCACAGTGGTATCACAATGGACTGAATAGTCTGACTCCCACTATACCAAACCTAACCTGATCAGAGGATACGTACAAACACAACACGTAAAAAAATTTTCTATAGAAATAAAATTTTGACAAAATTTTCTATAGAAATAAAACTTTGACGAAATTTTATTTTTATAGGAAACTTTGTCAAAATTTTATTTCTATAGAATATTTTTGTCAAAATTTTATTACTAAAGAAATTTTTATCAAAAATGTATTTCTATAGACAACATTTTATTCTATAAAAAATTTTCTGTAAATTTTATTTCCTTAAAAAATTTTGTCAAAATTTTATTTCTATAGAAAATTCTGCCAAAAATTTATTCTATAGAAAATTTTCTGATTTTTTTTTTTTTAATTTTGTCAAAATTTTATTTTTGTAGGAATTTTTTGTCCAAATTTTCATTCATAGAAAATTTTGTCAAAATTCTACTCTAATAAAAAGTTTGTCAAAATTTTCTCAAAAATTTAATTATATAGAAGATTTTGTTAAAATTTTATTGCGTTAGAAAATTTTTAAAAAATTTTATTTCCAAAGAAAATTCATTTCTATAGAAATTCTTGTCAAAATTTTATTTCTATAGAAAATTGTTTCAAAATCTATAGATTTTTTTCAAAATTTTATTTTTATAGAAATTTTTAACAACATTTTATTTCTATAGAAAATTTTGTCAAAATTTTATTTTATAGAAAATTTTGTCAACATTTTATTTCTATAGAAAATTTTGTCCAAAATTTATTTGTGTAGAAAATTTTGTCAAAATTTTATTGCTGCACAACATTTTGTCAAGATTTTATTTATATAAAAAAATTTGTTAAAATTTTATTTCTATAGAAAATTTTGTTTCTATAGAAAATTTTTTCAAAATTTTATTTCTATAGAAATTTTTTTCAAAATTTTATTTCTATAGAGTATTTGGTCAACATTTCATTTCGAAAATTTTATTTAGAAAAATCCTATTTCTATAGAAAATTTTGTCAAAATTTTACTTCTACAGAAAGTTTTGTCAAAACTTGATTACTATAGAAAATTTTGTCAAAATTATATTTCTATAGAAAATTTCGTCAAAAATTTTATTTCTATAGAAAATTTTTTCAAAATTTTACTTAATAGAAAATTTTGTCAAAATTTTATTTTCTACGCAACATTTTGTCAAAATTTTATTTCTACAGAAAGTTTTGTCAAACCTTGATTACTATAGAAAATTTAACAAAATCTTATTTCTATAGAAAATTTTGTCAAAATTTAATTCTATTGCAAATTTGATGAAAATTGTATGTCTATAGAAAAGTTTGCCAAACTTTTATGTCTATAGGAAATTTTCTGAAAATTTATCTCTATAGAAAATTTTGTCAAAATTTTATTTCTATTGAAAATTTTTTCAATTTTATTTTTTTATTGAAAACTTTGTCAAAATTCTATATCGATAGAAAATTTTGTTAAAATTTTATTTTATATTTCTATGGAAAATGTTGTCAAAAATTTATAGAAAATTTTTATTTCTATAGAAAATTTCGTCAAATCTTTATTTCTATAAAAAATTTCGTTAAATCTTTATTTCCATAGAAAATTTCATAAAATCTTTATTTCTATAGAAAATTTTGTCAAAATTATATTTCGATAGAAAATTTTGTCAAAATTATATTTGTATAGAAAATTTTGTCAAAATTATATTTTGAGCGAAATATTTGTCAAAATTTTATTTCTATAGAAATTCTTGTCAAAATTTTATTTCTATAAAAGTTTGTGAAGTACCTCTTAATTGAAGTGTAATGGAACTAACGATCGTATTTTTGTTTTTTTTTTTTTGTTGTTCACCTTCTCTTTTATATGTACAAAAATATTGACCACTTTCCCAAACCATGTGTTATCTATCATGTCCGTCTGCGCAAACCTCTAGCCTCATTTCATATTCTCTGTTTCTCCTACAATTTGATGTGTTCAATTTTTTGCCCACCATCTGTAATAGATGGTCCTGTTGATGATGGCTTTTCATCAAGATATTCGTTGCTTTCAAGCATTTGGTGATAAATTTGTACACCTATAGTGGTCCATAGAAGCCACACTTCCGTTTGGGTTTTCTTTGTTTTGTTCTTGCCTTTGAGGGGATACAAATACCGGCGGATGGCAGACACTTTGTAAAGACCCAAAACCAAATGAAATATTCGCGCTAGTTACCGGTGTCCTCAACGATATTTCAGTTTGACAAAAATGCTTTTTCAGATAAGCATGATGAGTTTTGTTATGCTCGTCCTGTTTATTGTGTGATATATTTGTTTATATCCTTCACCATGAGATGGGAGCTATACTAACTTTGTCCTGCTGTTTGCCACAAACAATTTTCTGTAGAAATAAAAATTTTAAAAATTTTTCTATAGAAATTAAATTTTGAACAAATTTTCTATAGAAATAAAATCTTCATACAATTTCCTATAGAATTAAATTTTGACAAAATTTTGTATTGAAATAAAATTTTCACAAAATTTTCTATAGAAATAAAATTATGACAAAATTTTCCATTGTAATAAAATTTTGAAAGAATTTTCTATAGAAATAAAAAAAATTCTATAGTAATAAAATATTTACCAAATTTTCTACAAAAATAAATTTTTGACAAGATTTTCTATAGAAATACAATTTTCAGAAAATGTCCTATAAAACTAAATTTTGACAAAATTTTCTATAAAAATAGAATTTTGATAAAGTTTTTTATAAAAGAAGAAAATTGACAAAATTTTCAATAGAAATAAAATTTTGACAAAATTTTCTATAGAGACAAATTCTCAAAAAATTTCCTAAATTTCCTATATTTTGAGCAAATTTTCTATAGAAATAAAATGTTCATACAATTTCCTAAAGAATTAAATTTTGACAAAATTTTGTATTGAAATAAAATTTTCACAAAATTTTCTATAGAAATAAAATTATGACAAAATTTTCTATTGTCATAAAATTTTGAAAGAATTGTCTATAGAAATAAAAAAAATTTCTATAGTAATAAAATTTTTACCAAATTTTCTACAAAAATAAAATTTTGACAAAATTTTCTATAGAAATAAAATTTTTACAAGATTTTCTATAGAAATAAAATTTTCTAAGAAATAACAATTTTCAGAAAATTTTCTATAGAAATAAATTTTTGACAAAATTTTCTATAGAAATACAATTTTCAGAAAATGTCCTATAAAACTAAATTATGACAAAATTTTCTATAGAAATAGAATTTTGATAAAGTTTTTTTATAAAAGAAGGAAATTGACAAAATTTTCAATAGAAATAAAATTTTGACAAAATTTTCTATAGAGACAAATTCTCAGAAAATTTCCTATAGACATAAAAGTTTGACAAACTTTTCTATAGACATAAAATTTTCAGAAAATTTCCAATAGAATTAAATTTTGACAAACTTTTCTATAGAAATAAGATTTTGTTAAATTTTCTAAAGTAATCACGTTTTGACAAAACTTTCTGTAGAAATAAAATTTTGACAAAATGTTGTGTAGAAATAAAATTGTGACAAAATGTTCTATAGAAATAAAATTTTGACAAAATATTCTGTAGAAATAAAATTTCAAGATAATTTTCCATAGAAATAAATTTTGAGAAAATTTTCTATAGAAATAAATTTTTGACAAAATTTTCTATTGAAATAGAATTTTGATAAAGTTTTTTATAAAAGAAGAAAATTGACAAAATTTTCAATAGAAATAAAATTTTGACAAAATTTTCTATAGAGACAAATTCTCAGAAAATCTCCTATAGACATAAAAGTTTGACAAACTTTACTATAGACATAAAATTTTCAGAAAATTTCCAATAGAATTAAATTTTGACAAACTTTTCTATAGAAATGAGATTTTGTTAAATTTTCTAAAGTAATCAAGTTTTGACAAAACTTTCTGTAGAAATAAAATTTTGACAAAATGTTGTGTAGAAATAAAATTTTGACAAAATGTTCTATAGAAATAAAATTTTGACCAAATATTCTGTAGAAATAACATTTTGACAAAATTTTCTATAGAAATAAAATTTTGACAAAATTTTTTTATAAAAATAAAGTTTTCAGAAAATTTCCAATAAATTTTGACAACATTTTCTATAGAAATAGAATTTTAACAAATTTTCAATTTCCAATAGAATTAAATTTTGACAGAATTTTCATAGAAATCAGATTTTGTTAAATTTTCTATTGTAATCAAGTTTTGGCAAAACTTTCCGTAGATGTAAAATTTTGCAAAATATTGTGTAGAAATAAAATTTTGACAACATTTTCTATAGAAATAAAATTTTGACAAAATTTTTTATACAAATAAAATTTTCAGAAAATTTCCTATAAATTTTGACAAAATTTACTATAGAAATAAATTTTTCTATAGAAATCAAATGTTGACAAACTTTTCTTTAGAAAAAAAATTGAGAAAATTTTCTGTAGAAATAAAATTTTAACAAAATTTTCTATAAAAATAAAATTTTGACAAAATTGTCTATAGAAATAAAATTTTGACAAAATTTTTTATAGAAACAAAATTTTGACAAATTATTCTATAGAAATTAAATTTTGACAAAATTTTCTATAGAAATAAAATTTTCACCAAATTTTCTATAGAAATAAAATTTTGACAAAATTTTTTATAGAAAAAAAATTTTGACAAATTATTCTATATAAATTAAATTTTGACAAAATTTTTTATAGAAATTAAATTTTGACAAAATTTTTTATAGAAATTAAATTTTGACAAAATTTTTTATAGAAATTAAATTTTGACAAAATTTTCTATAGAAACTAAATTTTGACAAATTATTCTATAGAAATTAAATTTTGACAAAATTTTTTATAGAAATTAAATTTTGACAAAATTTTCTATAGAAATAAAATTTTGACAAAATTTTCTATAGAAATAAAATTTTGTTAAAATTTTCTATAGAAATAAAATTTTGTTAAAATTTTCTATAGAAATAAAATTTTGTTAAAATTTTCTATAGAAATAAAATTTTGGCAAAATTTTCTATAGAAATAAAATTTTGTTAAAATTTTCTATAGAATAACATGTAGTAATACGATCGTAGCCAGTGACCGTTGTTTGTAGAATTTTGTACGCAATCCATGGTGGTGGGTATACACGATTCGTCTAGACTAAACCTTCGCCTGTAGTTATGCACTTGGTTTCTGTTATGAATGAGATGGTTTTTCTTAAGGTTTGGCAAACATATTGTGTTTGCTTATAAATGGTCTTTACTTTTTGATTCTATAATGCTTTTAGGCTGATACGTTTGAAAATAAATGGCTGCGCTTTATTCAAATGAAATCTTTGATTTGACTTTTATGGGAAATTTAATATAGCACTTTTATGAGAGGTGTGGTGGGGGAGATGATATGCCAGGATCTCCATCATATGAAAATAGAAGTTAACAAATGTCTTAGAAGGTTAGGTTGGGTTATGGTGGCCACCTGTTATTACAGACTACCAAGGAGGGTTAACTCCTCGTCTGTCAATGAATGATGCCCGATTCTCTGTTCAGTTTTTTTATATTTTTTTATTTTATTTCTATAGAAAATTTTGTCATTAATTTATTTATTAGAAAATTTTGTACAATTTTTTTTTTCTATGGAAAATTTTGTCACAATTGTATTGTATAGAAAATTTTGTCAAGATTTTATTTCTATAGAAAATTTTGTCAAAATTGTATTTTTGTAGAAAATTTTGTCAAAATTTTATTTCAATAGAAAATTTTATCAAAATTGTATTTCTATTGAAAATTTTGTTAAAATTTTATTTCTATAGAAAATTTTGTCTAAATTTTACTTCTGCAGAAATTTTTCTAAAATGTTATTTCTATAGAAAATTTTGTTAATGTTTCATATGGTTAAAAATCTCATCATTCTAATTGTAATCATGCAACAACTATTGGCATATTTTAGGATCACAGTTGTGCATAGCACATTTCATTTTTTTGTTTTTTGTTCACTTTCTTATAAATACAGCCTCAAGCATATGCTGACTTATGAGCTATCATATATCCGTCGCGATCTACATTTAAGAAATTGAAACCATCTGCTTGGTTTATAAGGATTCTATTCATTACCGACGCGTGTCGTGGTGTGTGTGTGTGTGTGTGTGTGATTTTATTGTCGGAATTACTTCAGCTTAATTTTAATGTGAAAATTCATAAGAATTTGTAATACAACAGGTATGTTTTGTCAAATATGACAAAAGACTTTTTCTGTTGTTTTTCAAGTATATCATGGTTGTGGAGGTTGTATGCCTTTGGATAGCAGCAACAAAAGTTATTTACTCATAGAATTACAACGTTAATTAGACTCTATAACTCAACTCATTTTTGTAATATTTATCACGAACAATAAGTGGTGGTAAATTTGGAATTAGCTCTTAATTGAGCACAGTGTTGCCAGATATTGTTCATAAAAAAGAGCAGAAATGGAAAAGAAAGAAGGCACCTTAGATACAAAACGAAATTGGAAATGTCAGGCCTAATAGAAAAACATAAAATTTTGGCAAAATTTTCTATAGAAAAATAATTTTGAGAAAATTGTCTATAGAAAGAAAATGTTGAGAAATTTGTCTATAAAAAGGAAAATTTGAGAAAAAAAATTAAAAAAAAAAATCCTATAGAAATAAAATTTGGACATTATTTCTTATAAATATAAAATTCGAACAATATTTCTTATAGATATAAAATTTTGACAAATGTTTCTACATATACCAAATGTTGACAAAATTTTCTGTTGAAATAAAATGTTGAAAAATTTTCTATAGAAATAGAATTTTGACAAAATTTTCTATAGAAGAAAAATTTTGGTAAAATTTTCTATAGAAATAAAAATTTTGACAAATTTTTCTATAGAAATAATACTTTGACAAATTTTTCTATAGAAATAAAATTTTTACAAAAATTTTCTATAGAAATAAAATTTTGACAAAAATTAAAATTTTGACAAAATTAAATAAAATAACTTTTTTGAAAATTTTCTCTAGAAATACAATTTTGACAAAATTTTCTATGGAAGTGGAATATTGACAAAATTTTTTATGAAAATAAAATTCGAACAATATTTCTTATCGATATAAAATTTTGACAAAGGTTTCTACATATATCAAATATTGACAAAATTTTCTGTTAAAATAAAATGTTGAAAAATTTTTCTATGGAAATAAAATTTTGCCAAACTTTTCTATAAAATTAAAATTTAGACTAATTTTTCTTTAGTGATAAAATTTTGACAAAATTTTCTATAGAAATAAAATTTTGTCAAAAATTTTCTATAGAAATACAAATTTTTACAAAATTTCTAAAGAAATAAAATTTTCAATAAAAACAAAATTGTGCAACAATTTTTATAGAAATAAAATTTTGTGAAATTTTCTAAAGAAATAAAATTTTGTCAAAATTTTTTACAGAAATTAAAATTTGACAAAATTTTGGATAGAAATCAAATTTTGACCAAATTGTCTATAGAAATAACATTTTGACAAAATTTTCTAAGGAAATCAAATTGAACAAAATTTTCTGTAGAAATAAAACTCTGGCAAAATTTTCGACAGCAATAAAATTTAGCTACACTTTTCTATAGAAATACAATTTTGACAAAATTTTTTATAAAAATAAATTTTTTTGAAAAATTTCTATAGAAATAAAATTTCGACAAAATTTCCTATAGAAATAAAATTTTGATAAAATTTTTTATGGAAGTAGAATATTGACAAAATTTTCTATGGAAATAAAATTTCGACAAAATTTTCTATAGACATAAAATTTTGACAAAATTTTCTATAGAAGAAAAATTTTAGTAAAATTTTCTATAGAAGAAAAATTTTAGTAAAATTTTCTATAGAAGAAAAATTTTGACAAATTTTTCTATAGAAATAAAATTTTGACAATATTTTCGATAGAAATAACTTTTTTGAAAATTTTCTATAGAAACCAAATTTTGACAAAATTTTCTATGGAAGTGGAATATTGACAAAATTTTCTATGAAAATAAAATTTTGACAAAATTTTCTATGGAAATAAAATTTTAACAAAATTTTCTATAGAAGAAAAATTTTGGTAAAATTTTCTATAGAAATAATATTTTGACAAATTTTTCTGTAGTAATAATATTGTGACAAATTTTTCTATAGAAATAAAATTTTGACAAAATTTTCCATAGAAATAACTTTTTTGAAAATCTTCTATAGAAATCAAATTTGCTATGGAAGTGAAATATTGACAAAATTTTCTATGAAAATAAAATTTCGACAAAATTTTTATAAATATATATAGAAATAAAATTTTGAAAAAGTTTTCTATAGAAATAACATTTTGAAAAAATTTCGATAAAAATGAAATCTGGATAAAATTTTCTATAGAAATAAAACTGTGGCAAAATTTTCTATAGAAATAAAATTTTGACAAAATTTTTATAGAAATAAAATTTTGAAAAAAATTTTTATAGAAGCAAAATTTTGACAAAATTTTCCATAGAAGTAACTTTTTTTGAAAAATTTCTATAGAAATAAAATTTTGACAAAATTTCCTATAGAAATCAAATTTTGACAAAATTTTCTATGGAAGTGGAATATTGACAAAAATTTTTATGAAAATAAAATTTCGACAAAATTTCTATAGAAATAGAATTTTAACAAAATTTTCTATAGAAGAAAAATTTTGGTAAAATTTTCTATAGAAATAAAATTTTGACAAAATTTTCTATAGAAATAAAATATTGAAAAAGTTTTCTATAGAAATAAAATTTTGAAAAAATTTCGATAAAAATGAAATCTGCACAAAATTTTCTATAGAAATAAAATTTTGGCAAAATTTTCTATAGAAATAAAATTTTGGCAAAATTTTCTATAGAAATAAAATTTTGGCAAAATTTTCTATAGAAATAAAATTTTGAAAAAAATTTTCTATAGAAATAAATTTTTGTGAAAATTTTCTATAAAAATAAAATTTTGAGGAAATTTTCTATACAAATAAAATCTGAACAAACTTTTCTATAGAAATAAAATGTTGATAAAATTTTCTATAGAAATAAAATTTTGACAAAATTTTCTATAGTGATAAAATGTGACAAAATTTTCTATGGAAGTAGAATATTGACAAAATGTTCTATGGAACCAAAATTGCGACAAAATCCAACCATCTTGCAGTCTATAGGGCTTTGCCCAAATAAATTTGACAGACATTCTTTTCCTCTGTTGGTTAAGCTACACTTGTAGTTTAGTCAATGTATGGTTTTAAGCTGAAATAAAAAAAAAAACAACAAAAAATTTTTCTATAGAAATAATATTTTGACAAAAGTGAAAATTTTTGGCAAAATTTTCAATAGAGATAGTATTTTGACAAATTTTTCTATAGAAATAAAATTTTGACAAAATTTTTATAGAAATAAAATTTTGAGAAAAATTTTTATAGAAATAAAATTTTGAGAAAAAAATTTATAGAAGCAAAATTTTGACAACATTTTCCATAGAAGTAACTTTTTTTGAAAAATTTCTATAGAAATAAAATTTTGACAAAATTTCCTATAGAAATCAAATTATGACAAAATTTTCTATGGAAGTGGAATATTGACAAAATTTTCTATGAAAATAAAATTTTAACAAAATTTTCTATAGAAGAAAAATTTTGGTAAAATTTTCTATAGAAATAAAATTTTGACACAATTTTTTATAGAAATAAAATATTGAAAAAGTTTTCTATAGAAATAAAATTTTGAAAAAATTTCTATAAAAATGAAATCTGGAAAAATTTTCTATAGAAATAAAATTTTGGCAAAATTTTCTATAGAAATAAAATTTTGACAAAATTTTCTATAGAAATACATTTTTGAGAAAATTTTCTATAAAAATAAAATTTTGAGGTAATTTTCTATACAAATAAAATCTAAACAAAATTTTCTATAGAAATAAAATGTTGATACAATTTTCTATAGAAATAAAATTTTGACAAAATTTTCTATAGTGATAAAATGTGACAAAATTTTCTATGGAAGTAGAATATTGACAAAATGTTCTATGGAACCAAAATTTCTACAAAATCCAACCATCTTGCAGTCTATAGGGCTTTGCCGAAATAAATTTGAAAAACATTCTTTTCCTCTGTTGGTTAAGCTACACTTGTAATTTAGTCAATGTATGGTTAGAAGCTGAAATAAAAAAAACAACAACAAAATTTTCTATAGAAATAAAATTTTGACAAAATTGAAAATTTTGACAAAATTGAACATTTTTGGCAAAATTTTGTATAGAGATAATATTTTGACAAATTTTTCTATAGAAATAAAATTTTGACAACATTTTTATAGAAATAAAATTTTGAGAAAAATTTTTATAGAAGAAACATTTTGACAAAATTTTCCATAGAAGTAACTTTTTTTTGAAAAATTTCTATAGAAATAAAATTTTGACAAAATTTTCTATGGATGTATAATATTGAGAAAATTTTCTATGAAATAAAATTTCGACAGAATTTTTTGTAGAAATAAAATTTTGACAAAATTTTCTATAGAAGAAAAATGTTTGCAAAATTTTCTATAGAAATAATATTTTGACAAATTTTTTTATAGAAATAAACTTTTGAGAAAATTTTCTGTAGAAATAAAATTTTGAAAAAAAATCTATAAAATGAAATCTGAACAAAATTTTCTATAAAAATAAAATTTTGAGGAAATTTTCTATACAAATAAAATCTGGTCAAAATTTTCTAAAAAAAAAAAAAATTGATAAAATTTTCTATAGAAATAAAATTTTGATAAAATTTTCTATAGAAATAAAATTTTGACAAAATTTTCTATAGTGATAAAATGTGACAAAATTTTCTAAAGACATAAAATTTTGACAAAATTTTCCATTCAAATAAAATGTTGACAAAGTTTTTTTTTGAAATAAAATTTTTTATTTTTATAAAAAATTTCTACACAAAGAAATTTTTGAGAAAATTTTCTATAGAAATAAAATTTAGAGAAATAGAAATAAAATGTTATTTCTTATAGAAATACAATTTTGACAAAATTGTACTACTAAATTGTCCCAGAATTTGTCCTTTTGAATGACTCTAAATCGTATTCTTGAGAATAAATTTATCCCGTCAATGACAAATCCATATTGAAGTGACAGATCCATTCCATACGTTGTCACTAGAACTGGGATTTGTCCATTCACAACCAGGTACTAGTCCCATACCTCTCTTGGGGTTGGTCCATTTCCCGTAGGGTATAATGAGCACTGCCCGCCTTTACACTTACTTTATATGTTTATAGTAAAGTGTGGCACCTTAATGTAGACTAAGCTGCTCTGTATTCAGTTAATTAACTTAAATTACGAAATTCAATGGGGCGGGTTCCTAGAAAACCCAATTTCAAATTCCATTGTATTCTTCAATTGAAATCTTATGCATAAATTTTCTACCATTCCAATTTCAAGCTTATAGAAATTTCAAAACTAATTCATTGCCATGTCTGCTTATTTGGCTTTCCAATCCTGTTGTGAATTTTTCCAAAAATAAATTCCTATTTATTAAAGATAATAGGCTACTTAGAAATTCAAAGAAATTTTAATACAAGCCTAACACGCAATAATACCGTGACTGCAAAATTTACTACCTGAGACTTAAGCTGTTAAGCATCTCATATTCGTTTTTGCATATAATTTTGAACAATTTGTTGGGGGGGACTGTGTGGTAGAGGGGCCAAAATATAAGAAAACAAAGAGAAATTGTTTATTTGATCTTCTACATCTGCTTGCTTTTCAGCTTCTTATCATCATCGTAGCCATCATGGCAAATAATTTTATTATACGTATGAAAGTCAATATGAAGAATGTAAATGCTAACCTATCTTATCTGTAAATGCTAGCCTATGATTACCATCAAGATATTTATCATTAATTTTTCCAAATTTACATATAGCTGAAATTCGTTTATTATTATTTTTTTTTTTTTGGAAATGAACGCCATCATGAAGGACTCTTATACGGTTTAACATGCTTGTCGGTAAGGAAGTCTCTTCCTGTTTTAGCGAATTGCCTACATTTTGAATTTCATATGATTCCAAAAAATGTCGGCATGTTTTTATCTACGATTACCATAAGGATATTTCTCATTAATTTTTTAAAATTTACATACAGGACTCTTAGAACGTTTAACATGCTGGTCGAACATTTTCTATAGAAGTAACATTTGATTTTAACAACATTTTCTATAGAAATAAAATTTTGACAAAATTTTCTATAGAAATAAAATTTTAACAAAATTTTCTATAAAAATAAAATTTTGACAAAATTTTCTATAGAAATAAAATTTTGACAAAATTTTCAATAGAATTAAATTTTGACAACATTCTCTATAGAATTAAAATTTTGACAATATTTTCTATAGAAACAAAATTTTGCCAAAATTTTCTGTAGAAATAAAATTTGACAAAATTTTCTATAGGAATAAAATTTTGACAAAATTTTCTATAGGCTATATTTATTTATTTATTTACAAAATTAGACTAATATTTCTATAGAATTATTATTTCTGTAGAGAATTTTATCAAAATTTTATTTCACCAGAAAAATTTGTCAAAATTTTTATTTCTATAGAACTTTTAATCAAAATTGTATTTCTTTAGAAAAATTTGTCAATATTTAAATTTTGGCAAATATTAATTTCTATAGGAAATTTGGTTTGTCTACATTTTAATTCTAATAAATTTTTTCCAAAAATTCATTTCGATAAATTTTGACAAAAATTTATTTGTAGGAAATTTTTAAAAATTTTGTTTATATAGGAAGTTTTTTCACAATTTTTATTCTGTAAGAAATTTTGTCAAAATTTTATATCTAAAGAATATTTTGTCAAAAATTCATTCCCATAGAATATTTTGTCAAAATTTCTTTTCTATCTAAAATTTTATCAAACTCTCTTTGCTATCGGAAATTTTGTCACCATTTCATTGCTATAGGAAGTTCTATCAAAATTCTATTTCTAGAGCAAATTTTGTCAAATTTTCATTCCTATAGACAATTTTATATCTGTTAAAGATTTAGTCAAAATTTTATTTCAATAGAAAATTTTGTCAAAATTCATTTACTGTAGTAAGTGTTTTCAAAATTTCTTCGCAATAGGAAATATTGTCACAATTTCATTCCTGTGGAAAATTTTGCCAAAATTTTATTTCTATAGAAAATTTGGCAACATTTTATTTCTATAGAAAATTTTGTCTAAATATTATTTTAATAGGAATTGTTTGTTTTTATTTCCGTAGAATTTTTGTCAAAATTTTATTTCAATAGAAAATTTTGTCACATTTTTATTTCTATAGAAAATTTTGTCAAAATTTTATTTCTATAGAAAATTTTGTCAAAATGTTATTTCTATAGAAAAGTTTGTCAAAATTTTATTTCTATAGAAAATTTTGCCAAAATTGTATTTCTATAGAAAATGTTGTCAAAATTTTATTTTTATAGAAAAATTTGTAAGAATTTTATTTCTATAGAAATTTTTGTCAAAATTTTATTTCTATAGAAATTTTTGTTAAAATTTTATTTCTATAGAAAATGTTGTGAAAATTTTATTTTTGTAGAAAATTTTGTAAGAATTTTATTTCTATAGAAATTTTTGTCAAAATTTTATTTCTATAGAAATTTTTGTTAAAATTTTATTTCTATACAAAAATTTGTCAATATTTTAATTCTATAGAAAATTTTTCCAATTTTTTTTTTGTTCAAGTTTCATTTCAATAGAATATTTTGTAAAAATTTTATTTCTATAAAAAAATTTGTCAAATTTTGATTTCTATAGAAAACTTTGTCAGAATTTTATTTCTATAGAAAATTTTGTTAAAATTTTATTTCTATAGAAATTTTTGTTAAAATTTTATTTCTATAGAAAATAATGTGAAAATTTTATTTTTATAGAAAATTTTGTAAGAATTTTATTTCTATAGAAATTTTTGTCAAAATTTTATTTCTATAGAAATTTTTGTTAAAATTTTATTTCTATAAAAAAATTTGTCAATATTTTATTTCTATAGGAAATTTTTCCAAATTTTTTTTTTGTCCAAGTTTCATTTCAATAGAATATTTTGTAAAAATTTTATTTCTATAAAAAATTTTGTCAAATTTTGATTTATATAGAAAACTTTGTCAAAATTTTATTTCTATAGAAAATTTTGTTAAAATATTATTTCTATAGAAAATTTTGTCAAAATATTATTTCTATAGAAAATTTTGTCAAAATTTAATCTCCATAGAAAATTTTGTCAAAATTTTATTTGTATCGAAAATGTTGTCATAAATTTATTTCTATCGAAAATGTTGTCAAAATTTTATTTCTATAGAAAATTTTGTCAAATTTTTATTATAGAAATAAAATGCTGACAAAATTTTCTATACAAATAAAATTTTGTCAAAATTTTTTTTCTATTGAAAATTTTGGCAACATTTTATTTCTATAGAAAATTTTTTCAAAGTTTTATTTCTATAGAAAATTTTGTCAAAATTTTATTTTTGTAGAAAATGTTGTCAAAATTTTATTTCTATAACAAGTGTTGTCAAATGTTTTATTTTTATAGAACATTGTGTCAAAATTTTATTTTTATCGAAAATTTTGTCAAAATTTTATTTCTATAGAAAATTTTGTCAACATTTTTTATAGACAATTTTGTCAAAATTTATTATTTTTTGTTTTTGTAAATTGTGTCAACATTTTATTTCTATCGAAATTTTTTTTAATTTTTTATTCAGATAGAAACGTTTGTCAAAATTTTATTTCTATAGATAATTTTGTGAAAATTTGACTTCTATAGAAAATTTTGCCAAAATTGTATTTCTATAGAAAATGTTGTCAAAATTTTATTTTTATAGAAAATTTTGTAAGAATTTTATTTCTATAGAAATTTTTGTCAAAATTTTATTTCTATAGAAATTTTTGTTAAAATTTTATTTCTATACAAAAATTTGTCAATATTTTATTTCTATAGAAAATTTTTCCAATTTTTTTTTGTCCAAGTTTCATTTCAATAGAATATTTTGTAAAAATTTTATTTCTATAAAAAATTTTGTCAAATTTTGATTTCTATAGAAAACTTTGTCAAAATTTTATTTCTATAGAAAATTTTGTTAAAATTTTATTTCTATAGAAATTTTTGTTAAAATTTTATTTATATAGAAAATGTTGTGAAAATTTTATTTTTATAGAAAATTTTGTAAGAATTTTATTTCTATAGAAATTTTTGTCAAAATTTTATTTCTATAGAAATTTTTGTTAAAATTTTATTTCTATAAAAAAATTTGTCAATATTTTATTTCTATAGGAAATTTTTCCAAATTTTTTTTTGTCCAAGTTTCATTTCAATAGAATATTTTGTAAAAATTTTATTTCTATAAAAAATTTTGTCAAATTTTGATTTCTATAGAAAACTTTGTCAAAATTTTGATTTCTATAGAAAACTTTGTCAAAATTTTATTTCTATAGAAAATTTTGTCAAAATATTATTTCTATAGAAAATTTTGTCAAAATTTAATTTCCATAGAAAATTTTGTCAAAATTTTATTTGTATCGAAAATGTTGTCATAAATTTATTTCTATCGAAAATGTTGTCAAAATTTTATTTCTATAGAAAATTTTGTCAAATTTTTATTATAGAAATAAAATGCTAACAAAATTTTCTATACAAATAAAATTTTGTCAAAATTTTTTTTCTATTGAAAATTTTGGCAACATTTTATTTCTATAGAAAATTTTTTCAAAGTTTTATTTCTATAGAAAATTTTGTCAAAATTTTATTTTTGTAGAAAATGTTGTCAAAATTTTATTTCTATAACAAGTGTTGTCAAATGTTTTATTTTTATAGAACATTTTGTCAAAATTTTACTTTTATCGAAAATTTTGTCAAAATTTTATTTCTATAGAAAATTTTGTCAACATTTTTTATAGACAATTTTGTCAAAATTTATTTTTTTTTTTATTTGTAAATTATGTCAACATTTTATTTCTATCGAAATTTTTTTTAATTTTTTATTCATATAGAAACGTTTGTCAAAATTTTATTTCTATAGATAATTTTGTGAAAATTTGACTTCTATAGAAAATTTTGCCAAAATTGTATTTCTATAGAAAATGTTGTCAAAATTTTATTTTTATAGAAAATTTTGTAAGAATTTTATTTCTATAGAAATTTTTGTCAAAATTTTATTTCTATAGAAATTTTTGTTAAAATTTTATTTCTATACAAAATGTTGTGAAAATTTTATTTTTATAGAAAATTTTGTAAGAATTTTATTTCTATAGAAATTTTTGTCAAAATTTTATTTCTATAGAAATTTTTGTTAAAATTTTATTTCTATACAAAAATTTGTCAATATTTTATTTCTGTAGAAAATTTTTCCAATTTTTTTTTGTCCAAGTTCCATTTCAATAGAATATTTTGTAAAAATTTTATTTCTATAAAAAATTTTGTCAAATTTTGATTTCTATAGAAAATTTTGTCAAAATTTTATTTCTATAGAAAATTTTGTTAAAATATTATTTCTATAGAAAATTTTGTCAAAATATTATTTCTATAGAAAATTTTGTCAAAATTTTACTTCTATAGATAATGTTGTCAATATTTTGTTTATAGATAATTTTGTCAATGTTTTGTTTATAGAAAATTTTGTCAAAATGTTTATTTCTATAGAAATTTTGCCAAAATTTTATTTCTATTGAAAATTTTGTTAAAATTTTATTTCTAAGATAATTTTGTCAAAATTTGTATTTATATAGAAAACTTTGTTAAAATTTTATTTCTATAGATAATTCAAAAATTTTATTCCCATAGAAAATTTTGTCACAATTTTATGTCTATAGAAACATTTCTGAAAATTTTATTTCTATAGAAAATTTTGTCAACATTTTATTTCTATAGAAAATTTTGTCACCATTTTATTTCTATAGAAAATTTTGTCAAAATTTTATTTCTATAGAAAATTTTGTAAAAATTTTATTTCTATAGAAATTTTGTCAAAATTTTATTTCTATAGAAAATTTTGTCAAAATTTTAGTTCTGTAGAAAATTTTGTTCCAAAAGACAATTTTCTGAAAATTTAATTTTTATAGAAAATTTTCTGAAAATTTAATTTTTATAGAAAATTTTCTGAAAATTTAATTTCTATAGAACATTTTCTGAAAATTTTATTTCTATAGAACATTTTCTCAGAATTTTATTTCTATAAAAAATTTTTTTTTAATTTATTTCTATAGAAAAAAAAACGTCGCCAAAAAAGTAATGAAAATGTTCTTTTTGGATCCGGAAGTGGTGCAAAATTGACGCAGAAGCGATGAATTTAACATGGGCTTGTCATAGGACGGAAGTCTTCCATTTCAACAGCCGTTGCACTGAATTTGCATCACATCTTTAGGTGTGATCCGAATACAATGTTTTGGATGTAAATTAAAAAAATCTGTGATATATTGTCAAATAAATAATTTTTATAATTTTTTATAATTTTTAATTGATTCTAACGCTTGTCGCAAACGTTTGACCTCAAATATTTTCAAAAATTCACAATTTTTTCAGATTGGATGTAGCATTTTTTTCGACAAAATTTAAATGATTTGTACCATTTTATGAATTCTTACTCTGTTTTTAACCTATTTGAAAAAAAAAAAATGTCAAAATTACCCATGCGAAGTATAAAAAAACCATGTTATAAAAAAATGAATTAAAAGAACTTCCTGGGTAGATAAAATAAAGAACATCATGGGGAGTGCATCTTTTGGAAGTGCTTTTAAAGTTGTGCCTTTGGAAGAACTTCCAAATTTTTTTGCTGGGGAGGTAAGCATAGAATCGGGACCCTTCCAAATTCTATCAAAATTCTGCAAACTTATCACCTGCAACATTCCAATATTATCTCTTCTCCTGCACCCCACTGATCATATCACCTTTTTTTCTCGGGTAAGATGATAACAGATTGTAGCTTTTTATTGGTTGAGTGACAGAAATTACCTCAAAATAGCAAACAATTATTGGTAAACTTAAATAACAGCCTATTGTCTTTCATCATCAACAACTGAAGTTCTATCAAGACGAATTACAGAGGAGGAGAACCAAATGGAATAGTACAATTAGAAGTTTGCGTTTGTTAAAATGTTGGTTACTTCCCCCTCTGTGAAGCCAATGTGTGATGTGAAGGGGTTTTCATTGTGACAGGATGTTTGTATTCAGGATGCTAGTTTTATCAGCCTCGCACTCATAGCCTTCAAAAGAAAAAGAAGCATCTCTTAGTTGTTGCAAGTAAACAGTTGCAGTTTTGTATTGTGTGGCAACACTCACTCATTCATCCATTCAATTCACAGGCACACTCAGCCAGTCATTCATTTAGTCATTGTGTTACCACTTTCCTTTGTTTCGGTTGCATGGCTTTGTAGAGATGCTGACTGAGTTAGGGGAGAGATCTGTGAGAGAGGGCTCAATTGTGGAAGGGAGAGATGTTTATTTGTGCTTGCCACAGACATCGAAATTGGAGATGAGGATGTTGTTTATCTTTCGCTTTCTAGTTGAAGAGTTTCACTTTGTACTGCAGTTGCTTATTGTAGGAAGTGCAGAAAAAGGCATCACTGTTATGTATTTTCTTCTACCTCCAACAGATATGACAGAATTGTTTGTGCTTAAAACTCAGTGATGTTTTAATCAATTTTTGTAACTATCGAAAACTTTGTTTGTTTGTTTTTTTTTGTTTTTTTTTTGAAAAGAGAACCCCTGAAGCATTTACATTAACGAAAAGTTGGTATTCATCAAAACTTTTGTAGCAAAGTTAGGAAAAACAAAACTAATAACTACTGGAATATTATGAATTTGAAATGAATAATGCCATGATGAGCACAGATCAAGATGATGGATGAAGCTTGCCACTCAACAATGTGGTACCAGAAGATACAGTTTTCATCATTTAGATATGGAGCTGAGCATGGATCTATGATTTTCTCTAGAAATAAAGTTTTGTCAAAATGTCCTATAGAAATAAAATTTTTAACAAAATTTTCTATATAAATAAAATTTATACAAAATTTTCTATAGAAATAAATTTTTAACAAAATGTTCAACAGAAATAAAATTTTGATAAAAATTTCTATAAGAATAAAATGTATACAAAATTTTCTATACAAATAAAATTTTGACAACATTTTCTATAGATTTTTCAATATTTGGTCGGAAAAATAAAAGTACATACAGAGAAAAATTAAACTATTCCAATTTATTTGAAATTTACAGAGGACATGGGGAGAGGTTATGAAATTAATATTGGATACCTGATTTTGTGACATTTGGTCGGGAAGGGAGGCCTCCCCTTGCTCTGCTTTTTGAAAATTGGGCTTATAATTTGAGCTTGACATTTTCTGGGACGGCCACACGAGATGCGCTACATTATTTTTCGATATTTGGTCGGGGAGGGGGGCATCCTTTAAACCTGAAAAAAACTAAAATTCTAAAGTTTTCTTAAAATTTCCAAGGGCCGTGGCGGAAGGTTATGAAATATGGTGTATCTGTTTTTTCGGTATTTGGACGGAGAGGGAACATTCTCCTTGCCCCACACTTGAAAGAAAGTTGTTCGATTTTCTTGGAATTTTCAGGGAAGGTTAAAGGTGCTATTCACTACTGTGTTTGTCGATATTTTATCGGGGAAAGTTACGTCCCATTAAAAAAAAAATAGAGCAAAATTTAATATTTTCCAATTTGCTGGAAATTTACAGGGAACGTGGGAGAAGGTGATTCAATTAATACAGGTACATGATTTTTCGATATCTGGTTGAGGAAGGGAAATAGTGAAATAAACTTTCTCAATTTACTTGGAATTTATAGGGATCGATGGGTAGTTTGTGAAATTAATATAAGGTACGTGATTTTCTTCGATATATGGTCGGGATGGAGCGAAGTTTTGAATATTGAAAGTAGAAGGTTGTCCGTAAATGGGAACTCGGTTGTCCGTAATTTTATGATTTTTGCAGAGGTTTCTGCAAGACTTTTTTGAGTAAAAACCTTAACTATAAATGAAATTCATAGGCAAAGTATGGGGGTATATGTTTGGGAACAGAATGATTCAAGAGGCATGTCCATTATTTTAGCAAGTGTTAATGTGGTCAATTTTTTAAGTACTTTTACTTTTTCCTATTTATTGGTCAGGAAACATAGATTCTCTGTATGTTGTGGAAATGTGATGCTTAATTTTCCGGTATGTTGAGGAAAAGGATACCATTCTTTAACAAACAACACTTGAAATCCACAGAAATTGTACAAGATTGTCCAACGTCTTGAATACAGAACATAATTAAAAACAAGTATAATCGGCCGTAAGTTCGGCCAGGCCGAATTTTATGTACCCTCCACCATGGATTGCGTAGAAACTTCTACGAAAGACTGTTATACACAATCGAATTACTTGGGTTGTGGTATCTTAAATCGTTTTCTAAATTGTGAGTTAGTCCACACGTGGTATATATTAGACAAAAATGTATGTAAGTCTACAAATAATTACGAATCGATATGGACTTTTGCACGGTACGTAGGGAGTCAGAATTGAAATATGGGTGACGCTTATACGGGGGCTATATACAATTATGAACTTGATATGGACCAATTTTTGTGTGATTGGGGATCGATTTATCTGAGGGCTATATATAACTATAGACCGATATGGACCTAGTTAGGCATGGTTGTTAACGGCCATATACTAGCACAATGTACCAAATTTCAACTGACTCGAATGAAATATGCTCATCCAAGAGGTTCCAAAACCAAATCTCGGGATCGGTTTATATGGGGCTATATATGATTATGGACTGATATGGACCACTTTTGGCATGGTTGTTAAATATCATATACTACCACCACGTACCAAATTTCAACCAGATCGGATGAATTTTGCTTCTCCAAAAGGCACCGGAGGTCAAATCTGGGGATCGATTTATATGGGGACCGATTTCGACCAATTTTTGCATGGTTGTTGGATACTAACATCACGTACCAAATTTCAACCGAATCGGATGAATTTTGCTCTTCCAAGGGGCTCCGGAGGTCAAATCTGGGGATCGGTTTATTTTAGGGCTATATATAATTATGGACCGATTTCGACCAATTTTTGCATGGGTATTTGAGGCCATATACTAACACCATGTACCAAATTTCAACCGGATCGGATGAAATTGGCTTCTCTTAGAGGCTCCGCAAGCCAAATCTGGGGATCGGTTTATATGGGGCTCTATATGATTATGGACTGATATGGACCACTTTTGGCATGGTTGTTAAATATCATATTGTAAAACCGCGTACCAAATTTCAATCGGATCGGATGAATTTTGCTTCTCCAAAAGGCACCGGAGGTCAAATCTGGGGATCGGTCTATATGGGGCTATATATAATTATGGACCGATTTCGACCAATTTTTGCATGGTTGTTGGATACCATATACTAACATCACGTACCAAATTTCAACCGAATCGCATGAATTTTGCTCTTCCAAGGGGCTCCGGAGGTCAAATCTGGGGATCGGTTTATTTTGGGGCTATATATAATTATGGACCGATTTCGACCAATTTTTGCATGGGTATTTGAGGCCATATACAAACATCATGTAGCAAATTTCAACCGGATCGGATGAAATTTTCTTCTCTTAGAGGCTCCGCAAGCCAAATCTGAGGATCGGTTTATATGGGGGCTATATATAATTATGGACCGATGTTGATCAATTTTTGCATGGTTGTTAAAGACCATATACTAACATAATGCACCAAATTTCAGCCGGATCGGATGAAATTTTCTTCTCTTAGAGGCTCCGCAAGCCAAATCTGGGGATCGGTTTATATGGGGGCTATATATAATTATGGACCGATGTTGATCAATTTTTGCATGGTTGTTAAAGACCATATACTAACATAATGCACCAAATTTCAGCCGGATGGGATGAAATTCGCTTCTCTTAGAGGCTCCAAAAACCAAATCGGGGGATCGGTTTATATGGGGGCTATATATAATTATGGACCGATGTGAACCAATTTTTGCATTGTTGTTAGAGACCATATACTAACACCATGTTCCAAATTTCAGCCGGATCGGATGAAATTTGCTCCTCTTAGAGGCTCCGCAAGCCAAATCGGGGGATCGGTTTATATGGGGGCTATATATAATTATGGACCGATGTAGACCAATTTTTGCATAGTTGTTAGAGACCATATACTAACACCACGTACCAAATTTCAGCCGGATCGGATGAAATTTGCTTCTCTTAGAGGGTCTGCAAGCCAAATTTGGGGGTCCGTTTATATGGGGCTATACGTAAAAGTGGGCCGATATGGCCCATTTGCAATACCATCCGACCTACATCAATAACAACTACTTGTGCCAAGTTACAAGTCAATAGCTTGTTTCGTTCGGAAGTTAGCGTGATTTCAACAGACGGACGGACGGACTCAGATCGACTCAGAATTTCACCACGACCCAGAATAGATATACTTTATGGGGTCTTAGAGCAATACAAACGGAATGACAAAGTTAATATACCCCCCATCCTATGGTGGATTGTTTAGACGGACCGTTTTACATCTGCATATCCGCCGTATTTCTGTATATGTTATAAACTAAAAAGCAAGATGTGCGATTTGGTTGGAAATAATTGAAATCTTTTCGAATTTGTTTGCAGCTCAAAGGATATGGTTGATTAAGTCCCACAAATATGCTTCGGAAGGCGCAGCTAAGCGGGCCGGGTTACGCAAGTTTTCTATAAAATAAAATTTTGACAAAGTTTTCTATAGAAATAAAATTTTGACAACATTTTCTATAGAAATACAATCTTGACAAAATTTTGTATAGAAACAAAAATTTGGCAAAAATTTCTATAGAAATAAAATTTTGAGAAAATTTTCTACAGAAATAAAATCTTGAGGAAATTTTCTATAGAAAGAAAATTTTGACAAAATTTTCTATAGAAATAAAATTTTGACAAATGGAAATACAATGTTTACAACATTTTCTATAGAAATAAAATTTTGATAACATTTTCTATAGAAATAAAATTTTGACAAAATTTTCTACAGAAATAAAATTTTGAGAAAATTGTCTATACAAATAAAATGGTGGCACATTTTCTATAGAAACAAAAATTTGGCAAAAATGTCTACAGAAATAAAATTTTGAGAAAATTTTCTACAGAAATAAAATCTTGAGGAAATTGTTTATAGAAATAAAATTTTGACAAAATTTTCTATAGAAATAAAATTTTGACACAATTTTCTATAGAAGTAAAATTTTGACACAATTTTCTATAGAAACAAAAATTTGGCAAATATTTCTACAGAAATAAAATTTTGAGAAAATTTTCTACAGAAATAAAGTCTTGAGGAAATTGTCTATAGAAATAAAATTGTGACAAAATTTTCTATAGAAATAAAATTTTAACAAATGGGAATACAATTTTTACAACATTTTCTATAGAAATAAAATTTTGACAAAATTTTCTGTAGAAACAAAAATTTAGAAAAATTTTGTACAGAAATAAAATTTTGAGAAAATTGTCGATACAAATAAAATGGTGACAAATTTTCTATAGAAACAAAAATTTGGCAAAAATGTCTACAGAAATAAAATTTTGAGAAAATTTTCTGCAGAAATAAAATCTTGAGGAAATTGTCTATAGAAATAAAATTTTGACAAAATTTTCTATAGGAATAAAATATTGACAAAATTTTCTATTGAAATAAAATTTTGACACAATTTTCTATAGAAATACAATTTTGACAACATTTTCTATAGAAACAAAAATTTGGCAAACATTTCTACAAAAATAAAATTTTGAGAAAATTTTCTACAGAAATAAAATCTCGAGGAAATTGTCTATAGAAATAAAATTTTGACAAAATTTTCTATAGAAATAAAATTTTGACACAATTGTCTATAGAAATAAAATTTTGAATAAAAATTTCTATTGAAATAAAATTTTGACAAAATTTTCTATAGGAATAAAATTTTGACAAAATTTTCTATAGAAATAAAATTTTGACAAAATTTTCTATAGAAATAAAATTTTGACAAATGGAAATACAATTTTTACCACATTTTCTATAGAAATAAAATTTTAACAAAATTTTCGATAGAAACAAAAATTTGGAAAAATTTTCTACAGAAATAAAATTTTGAGAAAATTGTCTATACAAATAAAATGGTGACAAAATTTTCTATAGAAATAAAATTTTGACAAAATTTTCTATAGAAATAAAATTTTGACAAAATTTTCTATAGAAATAAAATTTTGACAAAATTTTCTATAGAAACAAAAATTTGGAAAAAATTTCTACACAAATAAAATTTTGAGAAAATTTTCTACAGAAATAAAATTCTGAGGAAATTTTCTATAGAAATAAAATTTTGACAACATTTTCTATAGCAATAGAATTTTGACTTAATTGTCTATAGAAATAAAATTTTGAATAAAAATTTCTATTGAAATAAAATTTTGACAAAATTTTCTATAGAAATCAAATTTTCTCAAAATTTTCTATAGCAATAGAATTTTGACACAATTGTCTATAGAAATAAAATTTTGAATAAAAATTTCTATTGAAATAATATTTCGACAAAATTTTCTACAGAAATAAAATTTTGACAAAATTCTCTATAGAAATAATATTTCGACAAAATTTTCTACAGAAATAAAATTTTGACAGAATTCTCCATAATAATTCGACAAAATTTTCTACAGAAATAACATTTTGACATTTTGTATAGAAATAAAATTTTTACAAAAGTTTCTATAGAAATAAATTTTTTGACAAAATTTTCTCTAGAAATAAAATTTTAGCATAAGTTTCTATAGAAATAAAATTTTAACAACATTTTCTCTAGAAATAAAATTTTAACAAAATTTTCTCTAGAAATAAAATTTTAGCAAAATTTTCTATAGAAACCCTTCGGGAAATGGATCAACCACAGAACCGGTACAGGACTAGTCCCTTGTGTGTATCGACCAGTTCCAGTTCTGGTCAAAACGTATGGAAGGGACTGGTCACATTATCAATGGTTTGTCATTGTCGAGGTAAATTTACATTTTAGGTCCCTTTTTGGACTCATCCCAAAGGACACGTCCTGGGACAATTTATTAGGAGCACTCCATAGACAGGTCCTCAGGAACCAGTCTCGGACAAACCCTTAGAAATCTGTTTCAATTTGGGCATCCCAATCGAACCCGAAATGAAAAAAAAAAACTTTTGAAATATGTC